>NC_046157.1:44411635-44528586 GCF_011064425.1 Rattus rattus | reverse complement strand
CAGGACTATTTTATTTATTTACATTTCAAATGTTATCCCCTTTCTCAGTTTCCCCTCCTCAACCCCAATTCCATTCCTCCCAATGTATTTTAATATGAATATTATTCTACATTGTGCAGATAACCACATTTTCTTTTCCATTCTTCAGTTGAGGCGTTATAGGTTATTTCCTGTTTCTGCTTATTATGAATAAATTTGCTATAAACATAATGGTAGTAAGTGTCCTTATGGGATGGTGGAGATGGTAAAACCCATCTGGCAATAAAACTCTAAGTGTCACCATCCCTGACCTCGGCTACAGTACTACCAGAGCAATACTAATACAAACTGCACAGCTTTGGTATTGGACCCTGCAGATTGATTAATAGAATCAAATCAAAAGCTGAAAATAAGCCTCTGGACACATGACTTTTTGACAAAGGAAGACTTTACAACTTTACAAGACTTTACAAAAAGTATCTTCAGCCAATGGTGCTTGTCTAGCTGGATGTCTGCATGAAGAATGCATTGACCCATACCTATCACCTGCAAAAACTCAAGTCCAATGGATCAAAGACCTAACATAAAACTAGATATACTGAGTGTAATGGGAGTAAATCACGGGAATAGCATTAAACCCATTGGTACAGAAGACAATTTCCTGAACAGAACAACAATGACTCTCAGGGCTCTAAGATTAACAGTTGATAAATGGGACCTCATGAAACAAAAACTTCTATAAGGTGAAGGGCGGCACAATGTCATGAGGGACAAAAGACAGTCTGAAGATTGGAAAAGAATCTTCACCAACCGTGCATTTATTAAATATCCGAAATTTACAAAACTCAGAACTTGGGCACCAACAACCCAACTGGAAAATGAGGGACAGAGCTAGACAGAGCAGTCTCAAATGGCAGGGAAGCACTTAGGAGGTGTCCGAAGTCTTTGTTATTAGGAAATGCAAATCAAGCAACTCTGAGGTTCCATCTTCTACATAAGGCTGGCTAAGATCAAAATCTCAAGTGATAGCTCCTGCTGGCTGTAGAGCAAGGGATCATTAGACCATTGCTTATACGCCATTTTGGAAATCAATTTGGTGGTTTCTCAGAAAACTGGACCTAGTTCTATCTCAAGACTCAGCTATATAACTAATGAGAATATAACCCCCCAAATTAAACATCCATTTAAAAAGATTACGATTTAGAGCACCGAGAATGATTAGCATGCTTAAAGTATTAAACCAAAATATAAAATAAACAAATTTGGATCAGTGTTCCTTGGTCAACTGGAACCTAATAAGTGCTTTGCAAACATAAAACATATTGATAAAGCATGTAACTTTGTTTCCATGGCTACTTACGAACAGGGAAAGAAAAAGCCTTCTATGTTTTGACGGCTTTCTATTCTAGGAAGCCCATGTAAATGAGCTCGAGGTGGAAGTGGATGAAAAGTCACTTGAATGCACTCAGATGCTGAAGAACGTGTAGGCAAGGTTGAGTGCACACCTTGCTTTCCACAGGAAAGCATCCACACAGCAACCGAATACCTTCCAAGAGCAGAAAGGAGGCTCTTGGAAAGGTTAATGGTGTAATTTCTAGTACACAGAACGATGGAAAGGTCTGAGGAAAAGTCAGTGACATGGAGCTTCCCTGCTCTGCAGTTATAAAGCAGAACCGAAATCAGAAGAATAGTCACATCAAATCTGACTGAAAATCAAGTCACGGTGGAATGGAAAGAGTTAAATAAGAAAAGCTGCAGTTCAGTAGATCGCTGAAAATTCAAAAAGGAGGTTTCAGGCTTGAAAGTAAAACTTCTTACAGATTTGTTACTGGAGGTGGTTTTGAAATGGGCGACTATAACACAGGAAATAGATACTGTTTTTTGTGTGTTTGTTCTACTGTGTATCACTGATCAGTTAAAAACAAAACAAACTGGAACAACAACAATAACAACAACAATAACAACAACAAATCTTTAAACCACACAGAGGCTCCACTTGTAATCCTACCATGTGGAGGGCCAGTCTGAGGGCAAAAACAATTTCAGAAGGTCAAAAAGTCAGGCTCAGCTACCCAATGGGGCTTTGTAGGGATAGAACTCAGGACAGCTCCTCACGATCAACTATCTTTTAGGTATTATATCACACAGAGAACAATTTTTAACAAATTCATCTATCCTACTGGCTAAAATCTGGAAGTTACTCTGCATTTTCTTTTTCTAAGTTAGGAACGATCAGTCATTCTACTTTAGGAAAAAATATTTTATTACATAGGTTTTGCTTTTGTTTAGTTTGCTTGTCTTTTCTTTTTTTCACACATAAAAAAAAAATTCTTTTGCTTTTGATCATCTAAATACATTCACACCAGACGTTCCTTGGCATATTTGCCTTACTTACTGACTTACTGATTCTTTTCTGTTTTCATTTATATTTTAATTTACATTTTCAGATGTTATATCTGAAAATGACAAGTCTTTTTATTAATAAAATAACTGTATGTTTCCCTATAGCTTTCCTTTCTGTCTTCTCCTTTCCCCCTTACATACAATACCTTCAACCGCAATTCTCCCTCCTTCCCTCTGTCCCCTCTTCCTACACCCCTGCACTTCCCCTCCTCCTCCAGATCCACTGTTCCTAGGTTTCTCTTCAGAGAAAAAAAAAAATAGGGGGCTCTCAGGGATAGCAAGAAAACATGGCATAGCACTGGCCAGGCATAAATCTTTATTGTTAGGCTGGAACCTCTGTTCTTCCCTGCACAAGCTAAAAATGCCATCTGCCCTCCTTCCCTCAAACACTCCTCCACAAAAATACTTCTTTGCCTGCTTGGAGAAAACTTCAAGCCGGCATTGTCATTACTCCTTGTCTCCTCACTTCTGGAAAACTCCTCGAGAATGCCTACCTAGTGGCTCAGTTTTTTGAACCATGTGTATGGACTCCATCTCAGCTCCTTGCTCACACATCATCACCCAGAATCCATTCCACTGACCTTCTCCTCCGTGATCAGTGGACCTGCCTGAGAGCTGCCTCCTAATAAACCTGCCGTTACATATTTTTAGTATGGTACGCTCTAACCTGGCCTATTTCTGTGTCACCTGGGAAGGTAGGGGGAAGCCTGGCACTCATTACAAGACTGGATGAGGGAACGCAATAGGGTGAAAAGGGTTGCACCAGCAGACAAGAGTCAGACACCCTCACTCTCACTGTTAGGAGTCCAATAAAAACCCCCAAATGAATTAAGCACCGTATGTGTGCAGAAGGCTTTCACAGTCCCGTGCAGGCTCCAGAGTTGCTGCGAGCCCCTGTGAGCCCTGCTTAGTTTAGTCTCTGGACTGCGCTCTCTTGGTTTCTTCAACTCCTCTTCCAACTCCGCTGACTCCCGTATTCTTCACCTCGTGCTTCACCTAGTGTTTGGCTTTGGGTCTCTCTCTGCTCCCAGGTCTCACTAACTACTGGAGGAAGCCTCTCTCATGATGCTCTTTAGTTTTTAGTTTTGCCTCCTTTTTATGTTTTTGGTCTTTGTTTGTTTCATGCTTGGTTTTACCCTAGGTCTCTGGACCATCAGCTTTGGGCGTGCTCCCTCTTGTGGACTGAGCCTCGAGTAAGCCACTCCCACAAGTTCTGATCCTCTGTAGCTCCAGCATATTTTACAGGCAGGACAGGTTGGGAAAGGGGAAGCGTCTTAAGATTTGTTGCTGGGTTAGTGTCTCAGTTCGACCAGCCTAGCCCTGAAACAGACGTGCAGTTCAGACTCCATATTATCCGTTACTAGGATACCTCCCTTTGGTCACCCTTGTAGGATTCAGGACGTTACCCCTGCACTAGATTTGCACATAGCCCCCTAAATGCCCATGAATCCCAATCCTCTGTCTCGCTCTGTCCCTCCCTCCCTACCTGATCCCTTTGTTCTCATCCCTGTCCGCACTCAGTTCACCCACAAAACTTAATCAATTGTCCCTTCCCAGGGAGATCAGTGCATCTGCCCTGAACCCTTCCTCTTTATTTAACTTCTTCGGGTCTGCTGATTATAGTGTGATTATTCTGCAACCCAGATCCAGAAAGAAAAGCAGGATATGTACTCATTTATAAGAGGATATAAACTGTTGACTTATAAAGAGTTAAACATAGGATAATCACCTTACAGTTTTCCTTTCCCTTTTTCTTGGATATTTTCTTTCAAATGTTATCCCCTTTCCCGGATGCCCCTCCGGAAACACCCTATTCCATGTTCCCTCCCCCTGCTTCTAGAGGGTAATTCCCCCACCCACCCACACAATCCCACCCCCACAGTCCGGGCATTTCCCTACACTGGGGCATTGAGTCTTCAGCGGACCAAGGGCTTCTCCTCCCATTGGTACCAGACAAGACCTATTCTCTGTTACAGTTTTCTGTTTAATTTAAAGGTTTCTTTGAGAATTCCATTCATGAGTACTGCATGGACATGGGTTCCATTCTTTCCTCTCAATTCTGAAAGCCCTCTTATTCACTGTAGAAGACTGTTGTCCTCTTAACCACTGTTACTTGCCTTTAGGTCTTCATCTTAAGGTGGAACCTTGGGAGGTTAGCCTCTTTTGTATAGTAGCTACACTGTTCAGATTTCATGCAGGCAGCTTCCTTAATATGTATAGAAGATGTAATCTCACAGCTGATGGCCTGGTCCTCATGCAGTCTTTCTATCCACTCTTCTGAGATGTTTTTACTAAGCTTTAGGTATAGAGATTTAATTATATATTTTATAAACTATATAGGATTAATTAAATAATTCTTGACTCCAGGTAATATTTAAGTGCCTATGAAGAAAAACATCTAAAAGTTAGGAGATTTTAAACTATTTGCCAGGTAAAATGTACAAAAATATTTTTTATAATTGATAAAAATTTCTCCTATCTTCACACAAAAATCATTTAGTGGGGATTATGACTATAATTATATAATTATGATTATATGTAGTAATATAGTTAATTACATTTTCCTTTTAGAATTCATGAATTTATGAGTTCTTTAATTTATTGCTGTCAAAAATAGGTAAATATATTATTGTATTTAAAATCTGTTACGTAAGTTTTATTTTACTTTAGGAGGTTGGATTACATGTAAGCATTGTAAGAACCAGGAATTACATGTTAACATTATTACCATTTTATAATTTATTATGCACCTGGGAGGATCAGGGACCAACTTGAGGCAGTCGGTTCTTGTCTTCCACCCTACAGGTCCTGAGGGTCAAATTCAGGTGGTCAGATTGGTAGCAAATCCCTTTCCATGCTGATCCATTTCACTGATCTGAAAATATTTATTTTTAATGATTATATATAGACAGAGCATGAAAAGTGATATTATGCAAATAGCTGTTATTTCTAGTTACTTCATTATCTAAGAAGTAAGTTTGTTAAAATAAACATTAATTTCAAAGGTCTCCATGCAGGCAGCAAATGAATGGAATCTTGCATTAGAATCTCATTCACACAGTTTTCTTAGGCCAAACTTCTAATTATAGGACACTAAATAGCCAACAGAGCAAAATTATACAAAATAAATATTTTAACGTTTGTGAAGCTGTTATGTCTATCAATAATTTAAAATACATTCTTACATGTCAAAGATTTGCCGACTTATATTAATTGGACATGAGCTCTATAAAACCCAAGAATTCACCGTATCTGTGGTTGCTTATACAAGACTTGTATGATATCAAGGCAGTTAATAGTTCAATTATGAATAAGGGAGGAACTCCAATGGCTCTATTACCTGCTGAGGAGCTGTTGGTAACTGAGATCTGCTGGGGGAGGAGGGACTCAGTTTTCTTCAGAGGTGTAACTTCCGGGAAGTTGACTGTGCTACAATGACCAGCCCTATATCCACATGCATACTTACAGCCAGGACTAATTTAATTAGGTGAATCACAAGAACATAAAAAGTAAGCCATGAAGCTGGGATGGGGATGTGAAGGGGAGGGTACTTGGACGAATAGCATAGTGGTAGTGAGGGATGAATATGGTCAGAATGTTATACATGCATGAAATTATTCATTATGAAATGATGAATTATTTAAGAATGAATAGTTATAAAATACTGGTGCTTACTGTAAGAAACAGGTATTTTCAAAGTTATGTGTTGGAATTTTACTTTCTTTCACAAATATCCAAAATACCTTGCATAGTAACTGTTAACATAAGAAATACACATCTACTGTTTGTTTTTGCATTTATACATATATTGTTATAAGTGACTATATAAGTACTTCAAACCACAAATGATAAAAAAAAACATAGATTTAGTCACTTAATGTGATGATTGCCAGGGTCTCTATTTTCTTGTATATGGATATTTGGGTTTTCTTTATGGTTGAAAAATTCCATATGGCCTTTATAGCACATATTTCTTTTCATAGGTATGTTCTAGGACACTAATTTTTTCTATGAACTAAATATTGTTGTTAATGCTGAAAAACATAGATATATAGATAGACAGACACTAGGTAGACAGACAGATAAATAGACAGACATGTTATTATCTGCTAAATAATTTATAATATTTGATGCATGTCAAAATGCACAACACCTATAAACACATTGGTAACACAAATATTCACACTTTTCATATAAAATTTTAATCCAGAAACTGAAATATAGTAATACAAAGTCAGCATTGCAAAATTTTGGGTTTAATTGAAATTATATTACTGACAAATGGAAAAGGCTGACGTCACCTGTTCATATGGGTGAGCACTGAGATGTTTACTTAGCTTACCGGACAATCTTATGAAACTTGAAGATTCAATTTTTGGACCGAACACATTCTACTGGTTTTGATTTAGAAAACTGCTTTTATCCTTTTATTAGTTTCAAGCATCTAGAGATTAGCTCCTGACAGAATTGGCTGAAATAACAACTCCAAGCCACCTTTCCCTCACCTGCAAACTTATCTTTGTTTGCCCTTTGTGTTCCTGATCAAATTGAGAAATACTCTCAGAAAGAGTACGTAAAAGATGATTGCAGTGGTGTGTGTGCATGTGTGTGTGTCTGTGTGTGTGTGTGTGTGTGTGTGCGTGTGTGCACGTTTACCCTAAGACCATGCACTATACAATGCAGTCTTGTTTCTACATCTGTACCAATTACAAGAATATATTATTAGTGTCATAAACTCAAAATTTTGGTTAAAACTCCAAACTTTAAAAAACAAACTAAACAGATTTATTTATGGAATTATTTGTATTACTAGTCCTTCTATATTCTAAATATAAATTAAGTTTCCATAAAACGTTATATTATTGCAAGCCATTACTAATGAATCAAACCTGATGTTTTGCTTTCAGATGGGTAACTAGAAGAACGTGTGTAAGAGCCAGACAGATGGACAACCTGGGAAGAAGGCCTGCCACTTCCCCTGAGCCAACTAGTCTGAAATCACAGGGGCTGAAGCATCAAGCTCAGGACCAGCCCAGGTCTACACCAGGTCCTCTCCGTATGTTTTGAAAAGTATGGGCAATGGTAGAGGGAGAGAAAACTGTAATTAGCATATGAATATATCATATGAGAAATCTAAGAAAAGGCAATAACCACAAGAAGAAAGCAATACATAGGGGGGGAAAGGTATTAAAAGCTTATATTAAGTAGTGATTTTTAAGAGTTAGTCATTCTGGAGGCTGCAGAAATGGTTTAATGTCTATTCTTCTGGAAGACCTGAGTTTGATTCCAAGCAGCAAGGTAGTAGAACAACCACCTATAACTCTGCTTTCAGAAGAGCTAGTGATGCTTCGTTGGCCTCCACAGTTACCAGGCACAAATGTAGTGCATAGTCATACATAAAAGCAAAACACATATACAAAAATAATAGTGATTATTAGTTAGCAAAATGAAGAGTCCATTCCAATTTAACCCTTGATTTAAAAAACAAAAGAGAAAGGACTAATGAACAGAGACAGTTGAGTGGAAGATGAGGAAGGAAGGAAGAAAAGAAAGGATAAAGGGAAGGAAAGCATGTGGGTCAGAGATGTAAGAGAACATTGTATTACCAACTAAAGCCTTGAATGACGATTTCTGTGCTTTCATCAAAATTTTAAGTATGTGAAGAATAATAAAAAGTATATACATTTCTATCACTGTACCTCAAAATAGATCAAGTTGATCAAAGAATTCACGTTAAAACCTGAAACATTAAAACCACTAGAACCTACATGTGGAGTAACCTACAAACTATAAGGTATTAGGTGTAAAAACAATGACTTTCCAAACAGGACTTCATAAATCAAGGAATTAAGTCCAACAACTGACATCTGAGATGCAATAATGACAACCATATTCTGTACAGCTAGATGAAAAAAAATCAAGAAAAGAAGAAACCCAGAGAACAGGAGAAAATCTTTGCCACCTATACATCTGACAAAGGATTACCACCCAGGATTTATAAGAACTCAAAAAAACAATGAATCAAGGAAATAAGTAAAGCAATTAAAAATGGTCTAGGATCTAAACAGAGTTTTCAATATAAGAAAAATGTTTCAGAAATATTTCCAAAAGTGTTTAACTATTTATAAACAGGAAAATGCAAATAGAAAAAGTGAGATTTTATCACACCCTCGTCAGAAGGCTAAGATCAACAAAGCAAATGACAATAAATGCTTCCTAGGTTATATGGAAACTCTCATTTACTGCTCGTGGGTTGCAAACTGGTCCAGTCACTCTGGAATTCAGTATGAACAATTATGTGTGTGTGTACATATATATATATACACACACACACATATACAAATCTACCATAACAGTCAGCTACACCACCACTCTCTGGCACGCGCCCAAAGTAATAGACCTACTTCACAGACACTTGCTCAATGGTGCTCACTGTGACTCTACTCACAATGGCCAAGAAATGTAAACAAATGCCTCCAACATAGGCATGGATAATTAAGATGTAGCATATATACACACGGTGGAGTACTATTCAACTGGAAAGAAAGCAGAAGTTATGAAATCTTCAGGTAAATGGATGAACCTCGAAAAGGTTATGTCGCTTGAGAGAATCCAGACTCAGAGAGAAAATGTCTCCTATTTTCTCTTATCTATGGTTTCTAGCTCTAAATCCTCAGACATGACTGTAGAACATGGGGTAACCACAGAAACTTGGAAAGTATGAAGGGACATGGCGGAGGAGAACTGGAAGGGAAATAACAGGATACAGATGATAGGAAATGGAAAACGAAATAAAAGAATGGGCCTTCAGCTGTTCAGTTGGGATGGAAATGAGTAGAATAAAAGTCAGAAAAGGGGAGAAATAGTACCAGGGTTGTTGAACAAAGCTCCAAGAATATTATTTGACACTTACTTAAATTTAATCTGACTCATTATCTTCTACCCTTTCAACATTAACAGAGAAAAAAAAAAAACCCTGTGGAAGCTCCAGTGTGCCACAGTGTATCCTATGCTATAACCTTCTGTCCACACTTCTTTGCCTGCAAATATTTAATTGCAATGACTCCATGGTCTCCTATGGGGCCTCTGGCTTCTGCTACATTATCAATATGGGACCTCACTCTCAGATCTTCTTTTCTTTCCCTGTGTCATGGAAATCCTATTGTTCTGGATCTGTAAGATTTGTAGGACTGGGCTCATTATATACTCCAGCATTTCTTTGATGGGGTGGATATTGAGGTCATCCAATTCTAGGGCCCTGGTTCTTGGCCTGAGAGGTGTTGGAGCTTGTCAGGCACCTGCTAGGCTGCAGGTATTTTTAACCCCTGATTCTTATTTACGGTCTGAGGGCAGAACGAGATATGAATCTTAGGAGCTTTAAAGAGTCCAGTGTTGAGTCATTGTTGGGGATTCTTGGACCTGAAAAACTCTTTTTCCTTAACTTAGAAATCTAGGTTTGGTATGAAATCAACTCTGCCATGCCCACATCTTCCTACCCTGGGACCCATGCATGAACATAAACCATCCAGTGTTAGCCATGTATTTACAGACATGCTAGGACGTCAGCAGATAAGAGAAGCCGGGTGGCAATAATTATTCCAGCCCATGGAAAAACCTATTTAGAGTCATGGATACTGGCACGTTATTTAATGGCTTAAGAGGTTTGTAAGGTCACTGAGTACCCACGGAACCACTATCGCATACTCAAGCATATGTAGGCCTGGCTGATATGTCTGGAAAAATACTTTCCCATCGCAGTGGACGTAACTGAGAGGACTGTGGGAGCTGTGAGAGACCTGTGGACAATTAAGCTGCAGTAAATGTCTTCTTCCCAGATTTAAACCTTCTGTTTTGCCTTATTTCTGAGAACCTTGTAATACAATGATTTTAATTTTTAACAACCTCTTATGCCTGTACCACTCTGAATTGCCTACTGTGGCACTTGTTAATAATCATCTAAACAGAATATTAATCAGACAAGTTTTAGCTGCACTTCTGATTAGGATAGTTTTTGGATAATCAAGGCATTTTCTTTTCTCTTTGATTAAGAGGATTAATGGCTTAACTTAATTGATAGTTTTAAAAAATTCATCCTTGAACGATTCCTCTGAAGAGACACATCTGTTTTTCTAACAGCACTTTACTGTTTTCCTCTGTAATAAGTTCCTAGTATTCATTTTTTTCTCCCACTGGGTCCTACATCTTTTACCATATTAATATCAAATCCTTTTGTCTACAGAGACTCAGTCCAGACGTAGTGTCTATTGTCCCACTTTTGAGATAATTCTCATTCTCTCATTTCTTATAGCGTTTTCCTTATTTTTTAAAGTACGTAATTGAAATAAAAATTTCATCACCTTCTCCCCGCTTTCCTTCCTCCAGCCCCTCAGAACCACCCTCCCTGGAAGCTTTGCCATATCTCTGCCATTCCTCAGAACTAAATGTTCTTTTCTGTTTTATTATTAACTTCATGTAACCGTATAGCTGAAATACAGATATATATATATATATATATATATATATATATATATATATATATATATATATATATATATATCCTGCTGAGTTCCTTTGACCACGCTGTAACGGACAGCCAGTAAGGGACTTTATTCCTGAGAGGTGCTCCTTCCCCCGGCAGTGTGGTTGTCTTTAGTTCTCTGTTGAAGGATTGGTGGCTGCATGCATTTTTCCCTTCAATGTTAATGAGTCTATTGATGTTGCCAACAGCAGACTTCCTGACATTGTGGTTCTTGCAGGCTTTACATCTTCTTGTCCAAGACTTTGCATGAGCCTTAAATGCAGGAGCTGTGGTGTAGATTTCTCTGTTGGGGATGGCCATTCCCATTATCTGCTGATCTCTGCATTTTGTGTTTTTATGGTCTTCATAAAAGAAATAAAAATAAAAGAGGCTTCTTGGATGAGGAATGGTGTTTAAATGTGTCTGTAATATATATATATTTATATATATAATTTCATATTATAATATAATATATAATCATATATGTGTATATACATATATGCATATATATATATATATATATATATATATATATATATATATATATATATATATATTAGAGTGTAGTAAGAGCAAGAAATTAGGCTGGTCTAGCAAAGCAGGTGGTAGTGGATTTTTTCCTCATGTCCATTGCCTTTCTAGCTCCAGAAAACTGGCTAGGTTTCTAGTATCAAGCATGTTTTCCCTCATGTTGAGTGGGTCTTAGATCCAATTAGACTGTTATTGGTTTCAATTGATCATACTTTTATCTGTATCTTGCCATGTTGCTAATTAGCAGGGCTCACAAGTGTTATAGCTGAGTAGAACTTCATAGTAGCATTTTTTCCATTCCAATTTCCATTATTCTTTTCTGAGACCATGGATGCTAGATGACAGATAATAAGGTTTTAGATCAAATGCAGCTTAAATTGTCAGACTTTTGTTTAGAAATTGTATGGTGTGCTCAGCAATATAGCTATACGTCTCCTGGGCATATACTCAAAAGATTCTCCAACATATAAAAAAGTCACATGCTCCACTTTGTTCATAGCCACCTTATTCATAATACCCAGAAACTGGCAAGAACCCAGATGTCCTTCGCAGAGGAATGGATACAGAAAATGTGGTACATCTACACAATGGAATACAACTCAGCTATTAAACACAATGACTTCATGAAATTCATAGATAAATGGATGGAACTAGAAAATATCATTCTGAGTGAGGTAACTTAACACACACACACACACACACACACACACACACCACATGATATGTACTCACTGATAAGTGGATTTTGCCCAAAAGCTCAGAATCCCCAAGATACAATTCACAGACCTCATGAAGCTCAAGAAGGACAATCAAAGTGTGATGCTTCAGTCCTTCTTAGAAGGGGGAACAAAAATATTCACAAGAGGAAATATGGAGACAAAGTTTGGAGCAGAGACTGAAGGTGTGGGCATTCAGAGATTGCCCCACATGAGGATCCAGCCCATAGATATACAGCCACCAAACCCACACAATATTGCTGATGCCAAGAAGTGCCTGCTGACAAGAGCCTGATATAGCTGTCCCTTGAGAGGCTCTGCCAGAGCATGACAAATACAGAGGTGAATGCTAGCAGCAAACCATTGAACTGAGAACTAGGTCCCCAATGAAGGAGTAAGAGAAAGGATTGAAGGAGCTGAAGGGGTTTACAACCTGAGGGACTAAACCACTACTCACAGACTATACCTGGACTGACCCATGGCTCCAGCTGCATATGTAGCAGAGGATGGCCTTGTTGGGCAACAATGGAAGAAGAAGCCCTTGGTCCTGCCAAAGCTGGAACCTCCAGTGTAGGGAAATGTTTGGGGGACAGGAAGGGGTGGAGGATGGGGAGGAGAACACCCTTATAGAAGAAGGGGAGGGAGATGGGATAGTGCACTTATGTCTGGGCAACTTCTAGGTCTGTATCATCCTGCTGGAATTCAGACACACCACGTATCTTTAGTCACTCTGGCTGGAATGTAGACATGCCCTTAGCATCCAACTTTAATCCCCCAAAAATGTAGGTAAGGTTAGTTTGTAAAAGCAAGCAGCCGTTTTTTTTGAAAATGTCTGATTATGGGGTTAGGCAAAGTAACAAATCAGCAAAAGGTTTGACAGAATGTGTCGGAGATAGGATATGTCCATGAGAATAACACAGGAACTAGAATCTAAGAGAAGCACAAGGAGAGATAGTCTGTTGAGAGTCAGCGCAATGAGTATCTTATAGGGGAGTTAGCATAAGTTTATGCAGTTCAGTGCAGGTCAGTAGAGGCGGTTGAAACCAGAAATGAGATAGAGCCAGAAAAGTAGGGTGAACTGCCATAGTTAAAATGTACTAACTCTGAATTGTTCTGGCCAAGAAAAACAATTCATTGAGAATTTGAGAGAACCTAGATTGAATATGCCACCTTGGAAAGGAGTTTGAACAAGAACAACTGAGTTGAACCAGCCCTCCTGAATCCAGAGAGAACTAGAAAGAGTGAGCTTGTTCATCAGTAAGCTCTGAGATGTCAGTTATGACTACATATGTAGAGATCAGTGAACAGCTCTCAAATATCAGTCTTCACCTTCCTCCATGGCTTTCAGAGACTAAATCCATATCATTGGACTTGTGGGTCAGAGCATTTACTTGTTTATGTCACCATCACATAACACTATTTTATGTAAGAAGTTATTAAATAATATTTGCATTATTTTTATTCCTTCTTTTATTGGTCCTACAAGATATTGATGTATCTTGGACTATTCTGGATGACTATTCTCGTTGTTGAGTAAACACTATTTGAATGAGAAGTTTTAAAGAGAAGAGGAAGAGACAAAAAATCATTCTGAATTGTTTTACTCTACTACATTACAGAATCTCTGAATTGACAATATATAACTTGTTACATCAGGAGTACATTCTCAATAGTATATACAGTATTATTTAGGGTAAAAAAATCCATGCATTGTCAATATGTAATAAGTTATATCAATGTATTTATTGTCAAATTAAAAATCTTTCTCATTGATGATCATTTGTGCCACAATAATTTACCAAAATGTAATGTTTTACGCTCTTCACTGTTCAAGAAATAATGTTTTAATTTGAATTAATGTTTTCTCCTTGACATAGCAAATCTAAAAGTGTAGTTAGAACATATTTCTGCTTACCAATTTCCTCAAGAAACAAGACAACATTATTAACTCCAATAATACCTGGAAAGTTCTACCGGATGTTGTAGAAAGGTGAAATTTTTTTGTCTCTATTTTATGATCTAATATTAGTAATAAGTTAGGGGAAAACACTATTTAAGAAGAAGTTGAGCCTTTATGGACTCAAGCAAAACCTCTGGCAAAAAAAACCCCACAAAATTATGGGATCATGAAACCCTAGTGAAAATGTCAACTTCCTTGTTCCAGTGTTTTATCATTGGCTAGTCATTATGCTAAAATAACTTCTCACATGGAAGAGAATAAATTATGCCACCATTATTTGTGATATACAAGCTCTCACAAAGCTTGCACTGTTTAGATCCTGGGCACTATGGTTTTACTTATATTCATAAAACATAGACCTATCAAGACATCTAATGCTTAGTAGAGAAAATAATTTAAGATGTTCAATGGGGAGGACTTAGTTTATTATTTACAGTACAGCATGGATTTCAAAGGAAAAATAGTACTAGAACAAGTATATTCTGAATGCATTCTCTATCTTTTGGGAAAATAAATTCTATTTAAAGTGAGAAATTGTGACTGGAGAGATTGTTCAGAGGTTAAGAGCACTGGCTGCTCTTCCAGAGGTCTTGAGTTTGATTCCCGGCAACCATATGATGGCTCATAACCATGTACAGTAAGATCTGGTGCCCCCTTCTGGCCTGCAGGAATACATGCAGACAGAAACCTGTGTACATAAAACAAACAGAAAAAGTGAGAAACATTGCTTTCTATAAGTATATTGAAATTTTGCAATATTTCATCAATATAAAACAGAAAAGTTAAAACTGCCAGATTTGTAGCACATGAAGAATACAATTCAGAAAAATGTTTTTGTCAATTATTTTTCTATTAAAAGATGTTGCAGTTAATATCAAAATACTAATTAATGCATAAAACGTCCATGGCAGTGATTTTGCATGGATGTTGTAGATAAAATGATAACACAACATAATTAAAATAATCCATTCTTAAAGATGAGATGGCATCAGGACATACAATTTTGTCTTCCCTTATAGAAACACATGGTAGTAAATGAAGTAGAAATTTAGAAACATGTTGAAATCTACATGAATAGGGATCCTGTCCTAAGCTATGAATAGCATTTAAAGATTAGAATTGACATCAGAAAGAGTTATATGGAGGAAGTGGGGATGGCTACACTGGCCCTGCTACTGGGGCTGCCTGTGCAGTTAAAGAGCATACAGCACCATTTGAGAAAGGTGCAGGAGCATGACAAGCGGGATATCGTGGTGGCCTACTACTGTCTTTTATATGGTATGCAAACTGGAATGAAGATTGATAGTAAAACTCCTGGGTGTCGTAAATTTTTATCAAAGCTAATGGATCAGTTAGAAACTCTTAAGAAACAGTTGGGGGATAATGAAACTGTTACTCAAGAAATAGATGGTTGTGCCCATTTGGAAAATTATGCTTTGAAAATGTTCTGGTACACAGACAATGAAGACCGAGCTGGACGATTTCACAAAAACATGATCAAGTCCTTCTACACTGCTAACCTTTTAATAGATGTCATCACAGTGTTTGGTGAACTCACAGATAAAAATGTGAAACATAGAAAGTACGCCAGGGGGAAGGCAACATATATTCATAACTGCTTAAAGAATGGGGAGACTCCTCAAGCAGGGCCTGTTGGAATAGAGGAAAATAACAATGTTAAAGAAAATGAAGATGTTGGCGCAACCTCTCTGCCTACTCAGCCACCTCAGCCGTCATCATCTTCAACATCCGACCCGAGCAACTTGGCAACAGGCAGCTACAGTGGAATGCAGATTTCTCCAGGTGCACCAGCCAATATCCCTGCAAAGGTGCCACACAGCACAGGTACAACAAGTAATGCCTTCCAGCCTAGTCCACAGTCTGTCCCAGCCATTCCAGCCATTGATCCTGACCTGAACACAGCTTCCCAGGGGGATATCTGCCTGACCCCAGAGGACGTTGCTGGAGCTCAGAAGTACTGTAAGTGCGCTGGCAGTGCACTACAGTATGAAGGTGTGGGCACCGCTATGCAGAACCTACAGAAGGCTCTCAGGCTGCTAACAACAGGCAGGGAGTGAAGCCTCTGTTCATGGAACCCATGTGCTTTCTGCACAGAGAGCTAACATTCATTACACTTTACTCAGCCTTTCGGGAGCATGGTTTTACAGAAGACCTCAGTTCCCCCTGAGTAACACAATGACTCCAGTGTGTTTCAGAAGCATTTATCAGCTGCCTCAGCCAGTTGTCATTGACTGTGTAGAGCTGATGTTAGCATGAAACCCCGCTATGAAATGAAAAGTATTATAAACTAGCAGTAGCAAGAAGAGAGGAACACCTGGTTTGTTAGGCTCAATGAGCTGAGCTAGTGAAGTGGACTAAGGGGTAGAGAATGTATCTGGTGTGATTTTCTGTTCCTACGTGCTGGCCCTTTCCCCACTGAGAGAATGCACTGCAGCCTTATTCTGTGGAGGTATTTATTTTTTTAATGGAAGTTCTCTTCTTTCAGATAACTGTAGTTTGTGTCAAGTTGACATAAATTCAACCAGCACAATATTAGTTTATATAAATGTTTTCCCATCCCATTTTACTCATCTCTACCCCCAATAAATATATTGCATTTCTAATATGTGTTCTACAATACGAGAAATAAAAAGAGAAGAGAAAAGAAAGAATTCCACGATGGTACACCATGATCTTTAGTTGGTCTAAAGCCACAAACATAATGGTTCCTACATAGTTATTTCTATTCATTCTCTATATATTTCTAACTTGCACAACTACCGGTTTGTATTTTATTAAATTTAATATTTCTCGTCTCTTTATTATTCTAGAAATAATTCAAGTCTGTGTCCATATTTGTGCATATGTTTATTTCTTTACATGAAATATACTTCAAATATCAATCTTTCCCAAATTACAAGACACATTCAACTTAATGTCATGGTAATAAGAGGTAGATATTCAATTCAGTGCTCTCTGTTCTAATAACTCATTCATGAAGTATGTATAATCAAGAATAAATTCTCAATAGTTCCAGTGAAAAGCAAATACTCAAAGTAGAAACTAAATTTTATAATAACCAACAGGATATGCTTAGATCATCCCCTAAATTAAGCCTTACTTCAATTTTCAAAATAATTTGTTCACTATATTAAAAATGAATTTTTAAAATGAAGAGCAAGAAACATTTTAGCACTTAGGATGTTTCTTTTAATATTTATTGTCAAATTCCTATTTTACATGATTGAACACACTTTGTCGTGTCAGTTTCAGTCATGTTGAACTTTGGCTCCTTTATGATATGATTTATGTTCTTAAGTCTTCCTAATATATTTTTATCAGTCATGGTCATTGAAAAAATCTGTGGATATTTTTATGATTAACAGAACTCATGCACTCCTTAATTTGTTATAAGAAATGTTTGTCTTACTGGAGATAGACTTGTTCAGTTTTCCTTATATAATTTCGAACATTTTATTTGCACAATTTTATATAAGATATATAATTTTATGTTCTTATAAGTAAAATTTAAATACATGAAATGGTCTGGAAAGCTATTCTTTACCTTTAATTTCATAATATCTGTTCCAAACTAGTACATTCTCATAGTCCAAAGAAAAGCAAATAGACTCTGGCAAATCTAATACCATGAGAGGAGAAAACCTATCTCAGATAACTTTCTGAATCCATTTTGTCATTGATCTCACTTGCTTTTGTTTTCTGAATTCATTTCACTGTTATATTGACAATTAGCAGTGGGAAGAATCTGAAGAAATTATATGTATTTTGTGTCACATCAAACCTCTTTTTAATGATATGGTTATAAATTATTTGGGTTTGGGATCTAAGACTTAAACTTAATTTTTCTCCAGAAGTTGGAAATGATTATTATATATTTGACCATTAGTTAATTTGGTTATCATTCTAATATACCATCTTTTGGTTCAATGAACTTTTTGTTTTATTGGTATTTTGTTTTTTTATTTTGTTTTTGGGGTTTTATTTTTCATTAACTGATTTATCTCTTTGTTTCTAACAGTCTGATTATACATGGTGAGAATACATGCTTCCAAGCTTGGTAACTAAGTTCAATACTCAGGGCCCATATTCTGGTAGAGCAGAGAACTGAGTCCCACAAGTTTTCTTTGGACCTTTGCATGAGGGCCCAGAGATATACAGAAACTCAACACATAAACCCAAAGAAATAACAACTATTTTAAAATAAATTAAATTAGATAAAATGAAGACAATACAAGATGTTCCAAAGAACAGGAACTATTCAGTGTATAAAGTCAGCATGCGTTATCTTCCAAGATCCTTTTTTCTACAAGAATGCTCCCAACATCTTTATACAATACAATCATTCCCGAAGCACCTGCATTATCCATCATCACTACATAGCTAAATAAAGCGATATATTTCTATGAAGGATCACCGTCAATACTAAAATCACAAACTGTATGACACAAAGTGGATTGGTATCAAAAGCTATTACACTGAGTGCTACATTAAAAAACTATAGAGTTCTTGTACAGAAGTATACACCAGATGACTGGAACAGAGAAAGGTACAGAAAATCATGCAAGTGAACATTGGAACTTATCACACAACGTATGATAAAAGTGGCCTTTCAACTTTCTAAAGGAGGAAATGACAATTTAATAAATGATGCAAAGATTGGCTAATCACTTGGAAAAAGATAAAATTAGATTCATACTTCACCAGCGTCCTTGGAAACTCAATTCCAAATAGATCATACATATAGAAGTTAAAAATATATATGTAGGGAAGAAAAAGTCATATAATTTTTTCTTTACTTAGTGTGAGAAAAATACTCTCTATTGCTCTAAATTTCAAGAAAATGAAATACTGATCATTTTGCCTTCGTTTGGCAGCACATAATATGACAAAATTGTATCATGTGTTAATGAGATTTAATTCCAATTAAGAAAAAAATTAAAAATGGTCAATTTTTAAATGTAAAACAGTTTACTTTGACTCACAGTAGACATTTTCCTATAAATAATAATTATTAAATAAATTTCAAATCATGTGAAGTAACATTAAAGAAACTTTAATAACTTGTAACTCAAATGAAATATGGAAAAAGAGAGGACGGTATTTAACTGTCCTTTTAGACAGCATGAGCCAGTAACATAAGACTATAAACTCATTCAAGCCATCACTTGTGTCCTTAGATAAAGTTTTGTCCAGATGGACATTGAAGGATCCTTAAGGTGCATCCTACATCCCCACATAAATAAAGCCAAGATTTAACTCATAAGCCAGATAGGAATCTTTCAACATATGTTATGTGATAAAAGGTTATCACTAACATGTGAAGAATTCCTAAAAATTAAATATACTAGAGCACCTGGTGACAGGCTTCCTCTAGGTGTTGTGGAAATGAGTGTGGAACCAGCGACCCAGGTGGGCTCAGGCAAAAGTTCAGGCTGGAAGGGACCCGCGCCACTGGCTGGGCCAAGGTTCCTGAGTCCCTGAATCCTGGGAGACCCAGTTATTCCGGGTGTTGGAGTAGATGTTATGCCCTCTTCTGCTGGGATTCTAGGCATATTAGAGCACCTGGGTGAAGGGATTCCTCTGGGTCTTGTGGGAATGGGTGCAAAACCAGAGCCCAAGTTCTGCTTAGGACACAAGTTCAGACCTAACACATCTAGGATCCCAGGTGAGTTCCCCCGGGATCCAGGGACACAGGGAACCCTCCTCCCTTCTTAGCCAGTGGTGCGGGTCCCTTTTGGTCTGAATGTAGAAGAATTCAAACCGATCCATTCTTACCACCTTGTACAAAGCTAAAGTCCAAGTGGATCAAGGACCTCCACATAAAACCCACTACACTAAAACTTATAGAAGAGAAAGTGGGGGAAGAGCCTTGAACACATAGGCATAGGGGAAATTTTCCTGAATAGAACACCAATGGCATATGCTCTAAGGTCAAGAATTGACAAATGTTACCTCATAAAATTGCATAACTTCTATAAGGGAAAGGACATTGTCAATAAGACAAAACACCAACCAACAGATTGGGAAAAGATCTTTACCAATCCTATATCCGATAGAGGACTAACACCCAGTTTATACAAAGAACTCAAGAAGTTAGACTCCAGAGAATCAAATAACCCTATTAAAAATGGGGTACAGAGCTAAACAAAGAATTCTCAACTGAAGAATATCCAGTGTCTGAGAAGCACCTAAAGAAATGTTCAACATCCTTAGTCATCAGGGAAATGCAAATCAAAACAACCCTAAGATTCTACTCCATACCAGTCTGAATGGCTAAGATAAAAAAACTCAGGTGACAAGAGATGCTGGTGAGGATGTGAAGAAACAGGAACACTCCTCCTCTGTTGGTGACTTGGCAATCTGGTACAACCACTCTGGAAATCAGTCTGGAGGTTCCTCAGAAAATTGGACATAGTTCTACCTGAGGACACAGTTCCATCACTTCTGGGCATATACCCAAAATATACTTCAAAATATAACAAGGACATACGTTCCACTATGTTCATAGCAGCCTGATTTATAATAGCCAGAAACTGGCAAGAACACAGATGTCGTTCCACAGAGGAATGGATACAGAAAATGTGCTACATTTACACAATGGAGTACTACTCAGCTATTACAAATGACTTTATGAAATTCTTAGGCAAATGGATGGAACTAGAAAATATCATCTTGAGTGAGGTAACCCAATCACAAAAGAACACATATGTTCTGTACTCACAGATCAGTAGATATTAGCTCCAAAGTTTGGAATACACAAGATACAGTCCACAGACCACCTCAAGCTCAAGAAGTTGGAAGAACAAAGAGTTGATACTTCAGTTCTCCTTAGAAGGAAGAACAAAATATTCACAGGAGGAAGTACAGAGACAAAGTTTGGAGCAAAGACTAAAAGAAAGGTCATCCAGAGACGGCCCACCTGGGGATTCATCCCTTATACTGTCACCAAACCGAGACAATATTGTGGATGCCAAGAAGTACCTGCTGGCAGGAACCTGTTATTGCTGTTTCCTGAGAGGCTGTGCCAGAACCTGAGAAATACAGAGTCAGATTTCTCAACCAACTTTTGGCCTGAAAACAGGACCCCCAGTGGAGGAGTTAGAAAAAGGACTGAAGGAGCTGAAGGGTTTTCAACCCATAGGAAGAACAACAATATCAATCAACCAGAACCCCCAGAGCTCCCAGAGACTAAACCAGCAACCAAAGAGTACACTTGGAGAGACCCATGGCTCCAGTCACATATGTAGCAGAGGATGACCTTATTGTACATCAATGAGAGGAGAGGCCCTTGGCCCTGGAAGGCTCAATGTCCCCCTCCTTCAACACCTCCTCTCCGTGTAGGGGAATGCCAGGGCAAGGAGATAGGAGGGAGTAGCTGGGTGGGTGTGGGGACATTCCCATAGAGGCAGGGTGGAGGAAGGGATAGGGGGATTCCAGAGGGGAAATCAGGAAAGAGGATAACATTTGAAATGTAAGTAAAGAAAATATCCCATAACAAAAATATGGGAAAAAATAATTAAGGATACTGCCTTCTCTCCTTCCAGGGAATGAATTTAAGAAAATATACAAAATAATTCATATTAAAGAAATAAACGTCACATAAACGTATGTAGATATATTATTTATTATTTGTTAGATAGAAATAAATTAAAAATTATTAAAATAGCAATCCTCGTTTACCAGATACATATAGATGTATAGTAATGACATTCTATTAACCATGCAAGACACTGCTGGCTGGATGACAAATGTCATAACCCTACTAGGGGATGCTTATCAATAATGTTGCCTAATTATAGATAAGCACAATAGCTGGCAACTGAGATTCTTATATGAAAGTTTCATTTAAAGAGAATTCTTTAGAATTTTTTTACCATCAAATTACAATTTCAAGTGATCATGTTTAGAAGTTGAAATAACAGAGTAACACAAAGAGATTTGAACACAGTGGAATGTACATGCATCAAGCCATCCTTTATTGGTATTTGTAATTTTAAATTATAAAACAATGAAATCAAACATATCTGTGAGAACAGTATAATAAACTAGGGGAACACACATTGTCTACAAGTGCATTATTACAATACTGTGTATGAATTGTATGTGAAAATATAGAATGGTTCCTAGAATATAATACTTAAACTAAAATTTAAAAAGAATGTGTATCTTAGGATAGTGATGACACCAAAAGAAGGGATAAATAGGGATATATATATAATATATATGTATATATAATATATATATGTCTGTGTGTGTGTGTGTGTGTGTGTGTGTGTGTGTGTACCTTATCTATACAGAAAAACAAAATGAGAAGAAAAATAAACAGAAAATGAATCAAAGAAGTTTCATGGTGTAAGGAAAAATGATAGAAAGTAACAACTGTAAATTGGATTAGTTATTTGCATACATGAATACACATTCACAACTACAATTTTTATGACAATTAAAATATAAAACTAGCTGAAACTATCTTCTCTATCTATAAAATAATTCCCCCTTCAAAGTGTAGAAATAACCTTCTTTATTTGTTGTCTTAAATATATTCTTAAATGTTGCTTTTTCTTTGCTGAAATGTTTTAGACGCCTCTTTTGTTTGGGGGAAGACTAAGAAACAAAACAAAAATAAACTGTGAAAAATCTAAAAGTTATAGTCTCAGGCCCAGATATATCTTTCCTAACAAAACATACTTCCTTAATCTTATTTCATAAAACATAATTTAAAAGATCAAATGGTATAAACCAAATGAGTATTGAGACCTTTATTTTCTTCATGTATTTTGAGAAAGAACACTAAGATGACTTGTAAATACCTCATACTTATGGAACACGCTCAGTATGTTTTTCTAACCTCCCAAAAATCCATCTATATTTATGATCTAAGTTTATAAATTTAAGAGATCACGATATGTAACTAACTGAATAGATTTCCTTTTTTTAATTTTATTTTTCTTGGATATTTTATGTATTTACATTTCAAATGTTATCCTCTTTCCCCTCTCTCCCATACCCTTTCCTCCTTCCCCCTGAGTCGCTTGGTCATTAACACGTATCTGACATCACAGACAACTTCTGGTAAAATGTATTGAGTCACATTATCAGGTGACAGCAGATGCTGGCAAGGATGTGGAGAAAAATTTGGACTGTTTCTTAATAATTACATCTTTCACAGATGTTTAAACTTTATTTCCTATTCCATTGACTTTTAAAAGCCATTTAACTTTTCATAAGAATGTGCAGATCTAAGAAAGTATAGTTCCTTAGATTTCTTACATTCCTCTCTTTTCATAAACCCCTTCATTCTCAGATCAATGATGAGATCCACTTGTGAAAAGGCGTGTGTGCCTTTGCAGTAAATCACCTGGCTGTTCATTTGTATTTAGAGAACTCCTATTTTGTGTGCTTCTCTCACTTCTCTCGGGTCTTTGACTTTGTTTTAAACTCACCAAGGCAAATATAATCGCTTTAGGTGGTGAGAAGTCACCTGACAACTGAGATTCTTCTGAGAATGCTTCATTTCCAGCTAAATCCGCACATTGTCTCTACCCACAAATTACAATTTCATAATGATCATAATTCCATAGTTGGCATTACAGAGTAACATAGAGCATTTAAATGCATTGTTGTGATTGCTACTCAGTGAAGCAGATAGTTATGTACTCTCCCCACGTTCAAAAATAAATTATGAAGTATATGCTCATTATTTGTAAATTGGGTATACAGGAAGAGTTCTGTGATTACTGCATATTTATAGCCATCCAGACATCAATGTAAAATTTGATTTAAGATCACACGTACTAAAATCAAGTTATTCAAAATGCAGAGAAATGAGCCATTTCATAATCTTTATTCTGTAATATCAAAAGAAAGGATTGCTTCAAACCCCCAAAGGGGAAAGATAATAGACATAAAATTGATCTTTCAGCCAATAAGACTTCAGTCTATTATACCACTCATATAAATTTGATTAAAACTTAATTTTTAATATAGCACTTGCCAAGACAGTAATTCATTTAATCTGCATTAATTGACTACAGAATTTGCCAGCAACCAAATAAAAGTAAGAGCGATGAAAAGATTGGTTTAGGTTTCTGTGTAAAAGCTAGACGAAACTCCGAACTTCTATATTTCATCAGTATTTAAGGATTTTATCTTCCTGAAAGAAGTGCAACCAAGTATTGTATTGCTTCCAAAAACTTGGAAAGGATATCACTATTAACCTATTACCTCTAAAGAAAACATCGGTCCCATTAAAATTCCACTAAAAACCCACAGTAGATGTTTCCCTGGTAAGTAAAATGAACGTGCCACTTTATGTTTATAGTTAGTTTAACAAAACATAGCATATTCAAATAACAGGCCCATGTTGTACACATACTGACAATATGAGGGTAATTGATATCCTATGACAAGATCAAGAGTACAGTTACATTTTAATTTCAGGCAAATTTCAATAATTATAATTATGCATGCTTAAAATATATGTATATTTCAAACACTTTATATGTGTGGTTTCATTTATGACTGAAATGCATATTCTTTATTGCTATGGTTATTATTTTGGGTCTTAATGAATAGGCCAGGAATATATGACTATACCAAATTGATATGATAGTGTTCACTTACAGTTTCCAAACTTGTTGATACTACCTTTCTATTCTCTATAGGATTAACATAAAATATCACAAGTGTGATACTTTTAGGGGCAAGAAATTTGGAACAATCTACCTACATAGGTTACGCTAAGACTCTTCCATGGAAAGCATAATATATATGTCAAGAAACCATTGAATTCTAACCTATATCATTGCATATATCACCTATGATTTCTCTCTTCTATGTTTCCTTACTCACGAACACTCATAGGCACTATGTCTTCCTTTGTACATTAACAACCAGTGTTATATATATATATATATATATATATATATATATAGACATACATATATATGCATATAGATAGATACATATAGATATATATCACAACAGTAATCTAAGACATAGCTATTAACTTAAGAAAGACCAGGGTTGCATAAGGTGTTGGAGGGAATAAGAAATGGAGGTGGTGATCTAATTATGCTTCATTAAAATATAATAAATAAACACAATCTAAAAATAACACCAGATTATTTACTATCCGTAGTCTCTGGTTTATGCTGCCCACATGCCTTAAGAATAGCTATCACTATATTTTACTGGCAAATATATTTTGTGCCTATGACCAAATTACCAAGACATGTAAATTATTCCAGAATAGGAATGCTCTCTTTTCAATATGGGTTTACAAAACCTGAATTATTTAGCATTTTAGACAATAATAGAGGTATTACACAGTTTTGAAGGATTACGTATAATAGAATGACTGCTTGTTTAAAAGAGTTTTAATTATAAAAGAGATATGTGTATAATTAGAAACAAATACACTGCAGAGAAAATACAGGAAAAAATATGTAGGTAAACTGTTCTAAAATGTATAACCCTGAATCAAATTTTTCCAAAGTATATAATCATAGACATTATATAATTCCGAAAATAATAGAATGTAGCTGTTTTCCAAATGCATTTATTACTACTTATTTTAACTAGTTTAGAGAAGTTCCTTTGAAAGTAGGACATTTCTCTGTAGTTCAACAACATTTAGAACGATCATCCTTGTATCTGCTTTCCAGTGCATAAAGTTTCAGTAGTTCACTGTAAAAAAGAAATAAAAGGCACTGGTACCTTCTGTGTTCCTTCCTATATTAAACAAAAGTTACTGTTATACTCAAACAACAGCAAAGTCAGCGCTTCTTTCTCTATTGCATTTAAATAAGTGGGCCCTGAAGAATACTTCCTGAGTGAACTTTATTAAAGATTAGTTTTCTGGTGTTTTTTTCTTATTACAAGCTCTCTCTGGTGTTTGATCTTCTGACATCTTTCACTGTCAAAAATTCCAAAGAAAAACCTAATATATTCTCAGTTCAGACTGTCATAACTTTCTAACCCTCCCTTGTGGAAAAAACATATTACTCATTTAATGTCAGCATTGTGAACATAATCGAAAATATGAGATCTGGGAGAAAGATGTAAGTGAACTACAGGAATGTATCATGAGCAAAGTAGACATATTCATGTTACAGAAAAGACAGTTTTTATTAAAAGATTATCTGTAGAAAGAGTAGAATGATTTCTTTGCCTTGAAAAAATCAAATTATATTTCTATTATTTGTGAACATGGTATCATTTAGCACAAATAATGTTTAAATGTTGTTGTCTTGGAACAAACCTACTCTCCATGAATCAGTTCATTCACTACATGTTATTAGCATCATTCTTACGATAAAGTTGCAATGACAATCTTATAACTGGCTGAGTATTTCATAATAAGCAAAACATAAGAGTAATTTAAGCACAAATATTCCTTATGACTATTGAATAATTTTTCAATTAGTATTCAGCTAAAGGAATTATGTTATTCAAATGTCAAGTTAATGAAGACAAAACTTCATATTTCAAATGATTCTTTACGAAATCAAATTGTGTCATTACAAAATGGCGTAGTACAAACTCGAAGCTCATTGATGGTATTAATACATTTTAATATTAAAAACTGAATTGATTTACTCACAAGTTTAAAACATATCAAAGATGAAAAATCTGTAATTTACAACTATTTGCAATGTGAAAGTTACGGAAATACAAAAACTGAATATTTTACCATCTTAATGCTCATGATGGTCTCTTGTAGAAAGTCAAAATGAGGTGGTTCTCTTGTAAACCAATTGACTCAAAACTGGACACTGAAAAGGGACAGCATGAATTTGTAGAAGAGGAGAAAAAATTAGGTATATGGTAAGGCTTGAAATGTGGAGGGGGCAATTATAATTTCAAAAAATTAAAGAAATAATTAAAAAATTGTTTGTGGACTCCCAATGAATTCTATGAGGAAAGACTGTTCAAATAATAAGAAAATAAAAATCTAATCATTCTAAATTTTACGGAATCAAAATTATAAGTTTTAAATATTCCCATGGCAGCATGCTAGAAAAACAAACAAACACACACAACAACAACAACAACAACAACCACAACAACAACAAAAACAGGGCAGATATACCTCTTCAAGAGTTAAAAGGCACTGATTTTTGCTTGCCTGACATCTTTCGTTACCAGAATTTTTGAAATAATATATATCTTTGATCAAATAAAACTTTCAAAATTATTTTAATTATTAAAATGCTGGCTGTTGCACCCCTCCTGCATGACCTCCTTTCCCACAGTTTCTCATCCCATTCCTCCTCCCCCTTGCCTCCTAGGGGATACTTCCATTACCCACAAAGCATCTCTCTTCCCTGAGGCCTCAAGAAAAAAACTTCACTAACCCAAAGTCCAAGAGAGGGTTAATATCCAAAATACATAAAGAACTCAAGACATTGACTTCTAAAAAACCAAATAACCCTAAAAAATGAGGTACAGAGATAAACAAAATTCACAACAGAGGATTCTCAAATATCCAAGAAGCAGTTAAAGAAATGTTCAAATTCTTTAGTCATCAGGGAAATGCAAATCAAAACGACCTTGAAATTCTACCTTGCACCAATCAGAAAGGCTAGGATTAAAAACAGGAGTGATAGCTCATGCTGGCAAGAATGTGGAGAAAGAGGAACACTCCTCCATTGTTGATGTGATTGCAAACTGGTACAATCATTCTGGAAAACAACCTGGAGGTTCCTCAGAAAACTGGACATAGTTCTGCCTGAAGACCCAGCTATACCACTCCTGGGCATAAACCCAAAATATGCTCAAACATAACAAGGACACATGCCGCACTATGTTCATAAAAGCCTTATTTGTAAAAGCCAGAAGCTGAAAACAACCCAGATGTCCCTAACATGAAGAATGGATACAGAAAATGTGGTACACTTACACAATGGATGATACCCAGCTATTAAAAATGAGGACATCATGCATTTTGCAGGCAAATGAATGGAACTAGAAAATATAATCCTGAGTGAGGTGGCTCAGACCCAAAGGAACGTACATAGTATGTACTCACTAATAAGTGGATATCAGTCAAAAAGTACAGAAAACCTAGGGTACATCCCACAGATTGTAAGATGTTTAACAATCAGGAAGTTCCAAGGGAGGATGCTTCAATTCCCTTAGAAGGGAGAAGAAATAATCACAAGAGGCAGAGGGAGGTCGGGATCTTGGTGGGGGAGGGAAAGGGAAAGAGAAAGGGAGAACAGGATCATGTATGTGAGATGCAGAGATGTGGCAGGAGAGAAGCCCAGAGTGGCAGTAAAATAAATGGAAATTTGCAGCTTTTGGGGTTGGAAGGTGCGAGGACCCTTTAGAATGGGTGCGACCTGGGAAGAAAGAGAATCTCAGTACTTAATGGAGGTGAACTTCGCCAAAATGCCGAACAGTGAGGAGAGGGGATTCAGAGTCCTCCTTCAGCCGATAGACAGGGCCTCACGTGGAGGGACAGGGTTACTAACCCACAGTCAAAACTTTTGACCCGGAATTGTTCCTGTCTAAAAGAACTGCAGGGACAAAAATGGAGAAAGACTGAAGTAAACATGGTCCAGTGACCACCCAACTTGGGATCTATCTCATCAGGGGGGAACACTAAAGCCTGACACTATTTCTGATGCTGTGATGTGCTTACAGAGGGGAGCCGGACATGGTTGTTTTCTGAGAGGTCCTACAAGAATCTGACTAAGACAGAAGCAAATACTTACACACAACCGTTGGACTGAAGTCAGGAACCCCTGTGGTTGAATTAGGAAAAGGATTGAAGAAGCTGAAGGGGAGAGCGACCCCATAGAAAGACCAGCAGTCTCAACTAACCTGCATTCCCATGGGAGCTCCCAGAGACTGTAAACCAGGTCAGTTGATAATAATCATAGCTAAGATGTAAGCCACAAAATATTACATGGTATAAATAAAATATGATTTATGTGTGGCAGTTTCAGGATAAGACCTTATAAAGAGCAGCTGATTTTCTAATGAAATGTTGAATTTTATATATAAGAAAAACATGTATTAATTTAGTAAGATATGAATTATATATGTATTATAGCTTTTATTGATATTTGTATTATTAGGTTAACTGTATTTATAGCATAGCATTTGGCCATAAGCACAGTCTTCAAATAGAAACCTTTGGAGACCCAAGATAGATTTTTATAAATCAGTGTGTGAATTCACTTCTGAATTACTATGGACTTGGCACACCAAAGCTGAGAGTACAAGCATGGCAAACATAAGTCTCCCCATGAGTTAATTTCATATATAATTTTACGTCTACATTGACAGCCTTATTAAAAATAATAGGATAGTGTGACTCAATGAGGATACAGCTACAAATGCACATATTAGTCACAATGCTGTAAGAACCATCTTCATAATCTCAGCTTCATTCTTTGATTAGTATTAATGTAAAAAATATCATATGTAAGTAAGGGATAATTGAAAACTTCTTTTAAGAAGTTGTCACCAAGTTGAAGTGGGAACATTCAATACCCTTTCAAATCAAAATAAAATATGGTATTTAAAGTATTAAGAATAGAAATAAAATAAGCTATTTGAATAGTTTCCAGTAATTCAAATTTGAAATGTTGTATAAAGCTGATATTTTACAGTCATAATTTTTTAAAGAACACTTGAACACTAACCATTATCTTGAATTTACTTTCATGATGAGAAAGAAACGTTTATTTTTCACAAAAAATGTAAGTGAAATAAAATGGAATATTTTTTCTCAAATAATAGAAAAAAAGAACTTGTGAATTTTAAGAAGAATAAATGAATATCATTTAACTTGATTAGTTATACTAAAAGTAAAGATTGACATTATTTCACTATCTCAATAATTAAGTTCATTAAATTAATACATTGCCACTTTTCCCTTACAAATATAAATGGATATAATTGCTAAATATATTTTATTATATAAAGTACAGGACTCATAAAATAATCTTAGGATGAATTGAATCTGGAAGTATATTCAGCAAACATTTATTTATTATCTATGACAATGGACATTTCAATATGTATGATTATCTTTCTCCTACACTACAACAAATAAGGGAATTATTTTTTTTTTATTAACTTGAATATTTCTTATATACATTTCGAGGTGTTATTCCCTTTCCCGGTTTCCGGCAAACATCCCCCCCTAATCCCTCCCCCTCCCTTCTTTTTGGGGTGTTCCCTCTCTATCCTCCCCCATTGCCGCCTCCTCCCCCAACAATCTAGTTCACTGGGGTTCAGTCTTAGCAGGACCCAGGGCTTCCCCTTCCACTGGTGCTTTACTAGGATATTCATTGCTACCTATGAGGTCAGAGTCCAGGGTCAGTCCAATATAGTCTTTTAGGTAGTGGCTTAGTCCCTGGAAGCTCTGGTTGCTTGACATTGTTGTACATATGGGGTCTCAAGGCCCTTCAAGCTCTTCCAGTTCTTTCTCTGATTCCTTCAACGGGGGTCCTATTCTCAGTTCAGTGGTTTGCTGCTGGCATTCGCCTCTGTATTTGCTGTATTCTGGCTGTGTCTCTCAGGAGCGATCTACATCTGGCTCCTGTCGGCCTGCACTTCTTTGCTTCATCCATCTTGTCTAATTGGGTGGCTGTATATGTATGGGCCACATGTGGGGCAGGCTCTGAATGGTTGTTCCTTCTGTCTCTGTTTTAATCTTTGCCTCTCTCTTCCCTGCCAAGGGTATTCTTGTTCCCCTTTTAAAGAAGGAGTGAAGCATTCACATTTTGATCATCCGTCTTGAGTTTCATTTGTTCTAGGCATCTAGGGTAATTCAAGCATTTGGGCTAATAGCCACTTATCAATGAGTGCATACCATGTGTGTTTTTTCTGTGATTGGGTTACCTCACCAGGATTTTAAAAGCGATAATTGAAGTGTGATTTTGAATGAACTGATACTACAGTAAAATCTAAAACAGATTTGGTGGTAGATAGAAAATCATGCTTTTGTTTATCAGAAATTAGCAGCATATAAGTATGCATAAATGAATCTATAAAGATGCATAACAGAACAGATTTTGTATGTGAGTAGATGGAATTTGATTATCAATCTGGAGGCATCTGGATTATGGATTGACCACTGAAAATATCCTATGTTTCACCTATGAGAAAAGTTTAATAGTGTAATTTGACAGTTAAGCTGTGTCATCTGTGTCAGAGTGGTGACTAGAGATTAAATAAATATTGATCCCATTGTAACTGTCTTTCATATATGATATTATATGAAAAATAAAAGCCAACTTATGTTGAAGGAAAAAGGGATTGTAACTGAAAAGATAAATACAATTAAAGAAGTCATAAATGGATAGAAATAATGGATTCTAGATAATTAACAAAAGTATCAGATGTGAAACTACAAATAAGTAAAAATGCAACCCTTATCCAAAATTCCAAAGCCATTATTCACATAAATTGAAAACTACTAGTCTTCAACTGCATATTGAAACACACACATACACATGCACATGCTCACACGCGCACACACACACACACACACACACACACACACACACACACACACACACACACACGCTGGCTAAAGCAGTCCAGGATAAGAAAGGCACACATCTAGAGGTATCACCAGCCCTGATTTGAAGCTGTACTACAGAGTTATCATAATACAAATACACACATTGTCAATACGGTAGAATTGAAGACCCAAACCTAAGTCCATGCAAATAGGTCATGAAAAGTATGGTATGTTTGCAAAGTGGGGCATTATTCAACTGTTAAGAAAAATAAAATTATGAAATCTGCAGGTAAATGAATAGAGCTAGTAAATGATCCTGAGTGAGGTAACCCAGACTAAAAATAACAAATATGACATGTTTTTATTTATTTGTGAATGTTTAAGGTTTCCGTGTGTATGCTATTGTCCAAATAACCACAGAGGTAAGGTACCTAGCAAAGTACTAAGGTATGGGAATGGCAAAGAAGCTCTCCCAAGGAAGTAGAAAGAGAATACAGTACTGTGGAGAGATTAAGATGTTTTATTTGAGGTTATTATTGTTATTGGGGTTATTGCTCATAGGCCTATTTTATAAAATACCACGCCAAAGAAACTTGGTGAAGAAAAGGTTTATTCAGCTTATACACTTCCAGTTCACAGTTCTTCATCAAAGGAAGTAAGGGCAGGAATTTAAGCAGTGCAGAAACCTGGAGCTTAGGTAATACAGAAGTTATGAAGGTGTGCTGCGTACTGGCCTGGTTTTCATGGCTTTGTCACAGAGAACCTGGGGCCACCGGCCCAAGGATAACCCATCACCCACAATGGTCTGGAACCTCCTCCATTAGCCACTAGTAAAGAAAACTACAGACCTACCTAAACTCAACCCGACGGAAGTATTTTCTTAATTGAAGCTCCCTCTTCTCGGATGACTTTTTTCTTGTGTCAAGCTGACCTAGAACTATCCACCATAAAGATTAAATAAAGAGGGCAGAGCAGAGAGAGTCAATAGAAGGAATCTCAGGGTGAATGTCTAATATGAAAGGACATTTGAAAACTTACTACTCTAGAAGTTCCATAGACATGAAAATATTCTGATTGAGTCACTACATTATTAGGGGAGACAAAATTCTAGACATTTTAGATATTCTGGATAAAACTAGACATTTTATACCACCAATTAAAATCCAGTGTTAGAAATGAAAAAAAAATGTTGGGTCATTTGATCAATGAGGTCCCATTAATACCCCTTAAGCTATTGTCATGGCTTGTAACTGATATCCACACCTGATGGTAATACTCGGTTGCTGAAGACGATGCTTACACATGTCATCAAACACAGAGAAGTTAAGCTGTGTCATCTGTGTCAGAGTGGTGACTAGAGATTTCACCCTTACTGATTATTCATGGTGGTTGAAGGTGCTTTGAAACATATCAAACAGGAAAAGTAATCATTAATATAACCCATTTATAAACCCAGTGACCTGCCTGCAAAATACATTGGTACAATATTGGCATAAATGTTGTTGCAGTAACCAATCCTATTTACCTTGGATTTAAGGTCCACTATATGAGAAGTAATTTATACCTGATACTACTAAAGCTGAAAATTACATGAGACTGCGTTTTCTCCTACTCTGAAGACACACCATGAGCAAGACAACTCTTATAAAAGAAAGCATTTAACTGAGGGCTTGCTTACAATGTTAATGATTTAGTCTGCTAGCATCATGGCAGGGACTATGGCAGTAGGAGGACAGGCATAGTGCTGGATGAATAATGGAATGCTTCCTTTTCCTTTTCAGGGAGACAGAGACAGAGAGAGCAAGAAAGAGGGAGAGAGCGAGAGTGAGAGAGAGAGAGAGAGAGAGAGAGAGAGAGAGAGAGGCTGAGGTTGACATAGGATTCTAAAACCTCAAAGTACCAGCACCGTCCCTCTACAGTGACACAGTTCCTCCAATAAAGCCACACCTGCTCACAATTACTCATCTTTTCAATCCTTTTAAAGGAATGAGCTTAAAAGTGCCAGAGTAGGTCATGGGCCTAGGGGGAAACTTAGTGTTATTTTTATGCTAAAGTATCACAAAAATAAAAGAACTCTTGCTGACATACTACTATACCCGAAGTTCAGTACCTTGTTCAACCCAAAACAAAGAATTTCTTTTTTGCAATAAATAGAAATTAGCACATAAACCTACAATTGCACAATGTGAATAGAGTGAGAAACCAGAAGTCATTCATTCTAAATGGAATGTATTTATAAAACCCTTCAAAGCTCAGGAATTTATGCAGAAGAAGAGAAATTGCTAGAGATGATCAATGATTCCAAGGAAATAATTTCTTGAAAACACAACGGGACTGATGTATATATGAACTTTTGGAGACTGCAGAAGCATACACAATACTTATAAATGTTCTATTCAGTTAGGGTCCCATATCTGAGAGTGGGGAGTGGGCACAAGGTCATACACCTAACCAAGAATTTATATACATTTGTTACCTGCTAGCAAGGTATAACCAGTTTTCTCTAATGGAGTATCACTGAGTTTATCAACCACACTCCAAAGAAGGTCTCATGATCAGGAGGAGTTGACCAACACAAAACAAACTTCATTTTTCCTGTGGATTTTGTTTTCTCTTGGCATATTTTGCCTTATTTGTCTTTTGTTTATGATTTTCACTTTTGCATTTTTATATGTTCTATTTGTACTGTTTTGAAATAAAGAGATAAAAAACAAAGTTTTTGGGGGATGGTGGCAGGAATCTGGGAGAGTTGGAAAAGAAGAATGATCAAAATATATGAAAAATATGGAAATGTAAATAATGGCCTGAAAAATTAATAAGGTTCATTTTTAATGTTTTTAGTTTCACATTTTACAATGTCAAACTTAATGCATAGTCTCTAATATCATACATTTTGTATTACATATTTAAATGCCATGGTGAAATAAAAATGAAAGGAAGTTTAATTGACAATCGAAAAGTGGGGAAAAACTTTAAAAGAAAGAAAATGAATAAAGATGTAAATTTATAACATTTAAATAGCATAACATTGAATTAGACAAATTAATTCTAGCTTTCTTATCTTTGTGAACAAAAGCTTACTTTGTGTTAAAATATAATACTAACTGATTCAATTATCTATGAAAATGTCGATTATTTTCAGGATAAAATTGCCTCAAGGAATTTATAATTGTATCCTTGGAAACTCACTTGTAAATCTTTACTTAGAAATTGCTCGCGTGTTTAAAATTCAGATGAATTCACCTAGAGAGTGAAATTGCACTCAGCAATAAGGAAATTATGCCTGGTACTGAAGTCTACTCAATTACACAGCACTAGTGAAGTAATGGATCTGGGAGGAGAATTAACTACTACTTTACTAAACCAGCATAATCCCTACTATCTTAGTTAGGGTTTTTACTGCTATGAATAGACACCATGACCTATGCAAGTCTTATAAAAGACAACATTTAATTGGAGCTGGCTAATAGGTTCAGAGGTTCAGTCCATTATCATCAAGGCAGGAACATGGAAGTTCCCAGGCAGGCATGGTGCAGGAGGAGCTGAGAGTTCCGCATCTTCATCTGAAGGCTGCAAGGGGAAGACTCACTTCAAGGTAGTTAGGGTGAGGGTCTTAAGCTCACACCCATAGTGACACACCTATTCCAACAAGGCCACAACTCCTAATAGTGCCACTCCCTGGGTCAAGCATATACAAACCATCAAACCTACCTACATGGTAAAGATTTGCCCTTATACCCACAGATAAATGTAGTTGTCACCCCTCATTAAGGACATTTCTCTCTGCATTGGAAGTTTGTTTAGTTTGAATAATAATGTCCTCCATAGATTCATAGACTTGAATGCTTGATCACCAAGGAGAGGCACTATTAGAAGGTGTGGCATTGTTGGGGTAAATGGGATTTTGCCAGAGGAAGTATGCTCTTGGGATTGTGCTTAGAGGTTCCAGGCCCATTGTCTCTCTCTTCCTGCTGCCTGTGGATCAGGAAGTAGAAGTCTCACATCCTTCTCCAGCGCCATGTCTGCCTGCATGTTTCCATGCTTCCTACCCAGAAGAAATGGGCCAAACCCCTGAACTGCAAACAAGCCCCAACTAAACATTTTCCTATATAAGACTTGCCATGGTCATGGTGTCTCTTCAGGAGAAATAAAATCCCTTACTAAAACAAAAACCATTACAGAAAACCATAGTTGATCAAATTGCAGAGTTGGGGAGAGGTGCCAATAGATATATATCTATAATAATCTTCCACTTAAGGCTCAAAGACCATTCATTGCACAAGATAGGAACAGGCACAAAGATTTTAAGAGTCTATCATTTCCTTAAAATGTTCAGCAAATAATTTTTCTCACACTCCCTCTATACAATGTAGTACTAATCATTGGGTTAAGTCCCAATTAATTATTGATAATTCAGTTGATTTTTTTCCAGAAATTATTTAATATTCTCAATATCTCAAAATAATCTAGAAAATTGTTTTTCTCATTTTTCACAATAAATACAAAGCTGTTTATGACATAAAATACAATCTGTAATTTAGACTATTTTTAATTTTATGGAGACATTCTACATTATGAAAGTGATCTAATCACAATCGAGTTTGCCAAATCTGTTCTTTGGTGGTGTTGCAATAGAATCCAAAGAATTCTCTGGTATTTACATAGCTATACATGTGCAATTTGTTCCAAAAACAAAACAATAACAACAACAGTAACAACAAAACAAAGGGGCTTAAAGGCAAAACGGGAAATTTGACAGATATAGAGGGGATACTAGAAAAGAAGAAGGAAAAGGGTAAAAAATAAGTCATAGAAGAGGGGATTATTTAAATATGATTAAAGTAAGTATCATATATTAAAAAGTATCACATATTTTCAGGAAAATCATAAGAAACAGTTATTCTAATATGCAATATCTGCATTTTGAGGCTTTAAGAATTGTGTCTGCTTTGGAACCAGTCTAAATACAACTCTAGATGACACTGCAGGATGCCAGCAAAGACTAGCAGATATATCTGTACGTGCATACTAAAGCTGTTTTTTCTTGCTTTTTGCTTTTTTCAAAGAGTTCCAGTAAGAATTTGTATTGTTTTAAGAAAACTTTTCATGCCAAGACTGAATCCCCAATGAACAGGATTGTTGGAGGAGGGTGGTAATGGGGGGAAGATGGGGAGGGGAACACCCATATAGAAGGGGAGGGGAAGGGGTTAGGGGGATGTTGGCCCGGAAACCGGGAAAGGGAATAACAATTGAAATGAAAATAAGAAATACCCAATTTAATAAAGATGGAGAAAAAAAAGAGAACTTTTCATACTCCTTTTCTCAAATGAGGATTCTTAGTTAGATTTTTTCAACATTCTCAGTCTCTCAAAATAACCTAGGAAATCATTTTTTCTCATTATGCATGATAAATAAAGGCTATCTACAACATAAAATAGAATCCGTCATTTAGATTATCTTCACTTATTTGTGCATGTTCGACAATTTAGAACGTTATTTAATCCCGACTAATTTTGCCAAATCCATTCTCTTATGGCATTGCACACTTAACAGTTGACATTCAGTAATGCCAGTTACCAGAGTGATCATTCTACCTTCTATTTACTCAACTGGCCAGGGAGAGGGATTAAAATGAGATTGGTTCCGTAAAAGTAAGAGAACATGAGGAAACTTATCTGTGTGGTTTAGTCACAGAATAACATGGTTTTAATAAGAAATACTATTTCTCAGTTTCTTTTTATTATCTCTGCTCTTCACAACCATGATTGAGGGCTCTACAGGCACTATACCTATCAGGAGCATAATTTACAAAGAATTACAGAGCTGAACTTGTGTATTCAAACATGTGGATAACACAACAATTGCACTCTTAGCCCTAACGTCCAATAAGGTGGTAATATTTCTGAAGTACTTGAATGGCCACCATTATAGCTCTCCACAAATAACATTGAGTCAGCATGATCCTTAGGTGTTTCATTAAAAGTGAGCTTCATTAAGTTTTGATTTTATATCCAGATTACTGCATTGCTCACATTTTTAAGTCATTCATTATTACTAATTAAAATCTTATGTGCTTTTCCACCCTAATGTCAACCTGATTATCCTTGTAGTAGTCAATCAGTCTTCTCACATAGAACTAAGGTAACCCCATGTGATTCCAATTAGTTTTGGGGACTGTTTCTCTGTGTAGCCCTAGATGTCATAGAGCAGGTTGACCTCAAACTCAGAGATCCGCCTGATTCTGACTCCAGAGTGCTAGACTAAAAGACATGTCCCACCACCAGCAGGCTATTTCCAACTTATTTTGAAGCCTAGGTAACTTTGTTGTGACTGATATTTGTGTGTCAGGAGTTAAAATATCTGCATTTCTGCCATAAGTCTGTTTATGAGGAGGACACACATCACACATCACAAGTATTTCAACTCCACACTTTACTCAAAGCAAGAAAAACCTGTCTCACTTGTGTTCTACATCAGGTCAGACTGTCCACCCATATTCCATGGATGACTCACCGAAATTTTTGCCTTAGACTCTCCATTTGTTCTCTGACTCTTCTTTCTACTTGATTGTTCCTTCCCTCACCATCTAGCCAGAGCTGCCAGAGATCCTTTTCTCTTATTTCACCGGCCAAAGAATTGCAACTTTATTTTCATTTTGTATTTATTTCGAAATATACATAATCTAATTGTCTCTTCAGTATTGTGAAATATTTTCAGGAAAAGTGTATTTTATAGAAAATATTTTGCTTTAGGAGGAAATGAAAGGTGGCAAGAAGGGGAAGAGGTAGAAAGGAGGCAAATAATTGGGAGGGAACAGAATAAACAAAGAGGCACTTGAGGGGTCATATGGAAACCTGCTAGAGTACAAGAAGCTTATTAAAATACATGCATGCATGAAACATATCTAAATGTAGTTAACAAGTAACGGGAGAGGCAAACCCACACTAGACATCTCCATTTACCACCACCAAATAAAATCTCCAGTGCCAGGAATAGGTTTTATCTAATTTGCCAAAGACATCCTTCAAAACAACCTAGGCTACTGCCAAAGTTATTGGTGGCTCTTCATAAACTGATGCTAAATCCCTGTGGTAAAGCTGAAGAAAACTGCATAGCTCTTTGGACAACAAAACTTCAAGTGGTTGGCAGCCTAGCACAGTCACCCCTACTGAGCAGCGTTAATGGTGCTAATAGCTACTAATCTATACTGTATACTACCAGAAAATAAACCAACAACCATGGTTACAAATCCTTAGATCTAATAATGTTACCTGCCAACAAGATGTGCTGACTAATAATGGCACGAAATTTGTGGAAATAACCAATCAACCACTGTCTGACGGAATTAAGGCTCACTCCATGAAATTGAACACATTCTCCATACTCATCAGGTGGCCAACAACCTGAGACTAATCAGGCCGTAAACCTATGGGAAAACCAAATACACATGTTTTGCCAAATGAATGTAGCAATAAAATAACTCCTAAAGAAATAGTCTGTTATTCTCATAAATCCATGTTTTGCTCAATCATCATCAAAGAAGCTTCCTCTTAAAATGCATAGGAACAAATACAGAGACTAATAATTACAAGGACAATGTGTAGAGTGAGAGACTGTGGAAAGTTGGGCTCTAATAGGGATGTCTTCATCAAATATATCCCTCAGGGCTCAGAGATCTCTGCAAAAAGGGAAGGACAAGGATTGTAAGAGTATAACATTGTAAAGATTGTAAAGATTGTAAGGGGGGATGAAGGATATCAAGGAAATAAAGCCTTTTACACACAATAGATATGATGCACATATTAACTTACACTCTGTGACAACATGCACAGGTTATGGACAGGTCTAATCTAGATGGGAACCAACACACAGAGGCAGGCAGAAACTCCTATCTTTAACCAAGAAGCTGTCTCCAAACTATCTAAAGGAAAAGTCAGTTTTTTCTAACAAAGTCTTACTGGATATGTAAGCCACTCTTAAAGGGCAAGCTCCATCAGTAGAGGGTCACACAGGTGAGCGCAATGACATTTTGGGAGGTTTTATGTTTGTTTGTTTGTTTTTGTCTCATGTTGCTCTGTTCCTTGGCACCTTGTGATGGTGTATGTGGGTAGTGTGTAAGAAGGCATGGAATAGATGACACAGACTCCAGGCGTCACGTGAGAAGAGGAAGCAGACTCATTTGCTGGAGAATTGGGAGTACCTTTATACCTTCCACCCATGCCCCATTGGTCCATGACATCTCACTCCTTGTTGCTGGCACCATTTGATTGGCTGGCTAGGTCATGCGCCCAGTCATCATTTGTCTCCACGTGCCAGGGGGATCTCCACGGACAGCCAGTTAGCAGCTGACTCATTCCCCCCTACAGTCTCATAATGCTTTGTCGGTATATTTATTTTTGAACCCCGCAAGACTTACCTGTGCATTATGGGTCCAAATTTGGTGTTTTTATTGTGTTTCTGTGTGTGCGATTGTGTGCCTCTGCATATACATTTGTCTCCTTGTTTCTTCTTTGGTTCTTGGCTTGTTCGTTTGTTGAAGTTGCTTATTCTTAATTTATTTTTCTTCTTTTTTACATGCCTGTTTTCTCATAAATGAAAAACCAGGTAAGGGTATGAATTTGGGCAGGTAAAGAGGTAGAAAATATAAGGAGGATTTTAGGGGAAGGAAACTGTAATCAGAATATAGTGTATGAAAATCTACATTCAATAACATTTTTAAATGTACACGAATTTGTATAGGAAATGTAGAGAGGTATAGGGAAAAATGAACACAGGAAATAAGAGATAGATTTTATTCACACGCATTATGAGCATGTATATATATAAGATAAAGTTTTTATAAAATATAAAAGACTAAAAGTGTCTAAAATAAACTTGATTTCATACATTGACTCAAAACAGGGTTGTGAATTTGCAGCATCATGGGCCATATGCATTATAGTATGAAACTAGCCTAATTCATCTGTAGATGACAATATCATACCACAATGACAAATGGCTAAACACCACTGAAAGTTAGTCCTATTTTGGACAAACTTCTTCAGGGCCAGACAATCCGAGTGTCTATGTTGAAAGAGTCTGTACTTGCTATGTTTTCCTGTCACAATTTTCAAAATATTTATAATTTCAGTTTCTTGTTTATGCATTAAAGTAGTTTCCCATGGGAAAATAAATGCTGTATGTGCAAGACCAGTAGGGTAGCTTAGTGTTTAAGAGTACTTTGCTATAGCAGAGGCTTTGATTTGATTCCCAGCACCTACATGTTGACTGTCAAGCATCTATAACTCCAGTTCCCTGATGACCTCTCCTGACCACTGCAGGCATCAAGCACACACACATACACACAGGTAGTCAATCCACTATACACATAAAAATAATAAAATAAAGCGTTTTAAAAGGTACACATTGTGGATATGTAACATGTATGCCTGATATTCTTTGACACCACATTTACAAGTAGTATTCAAGATTTTCATAGCACAGAGCTCCAGATGATCAATTGTGCATGAGACGTCAGTGAGAACGAAAGTGACTAGAAGCTATGTAATTTATCTTAACCGAGTAAGAGAAGGTTTTGAGAACCAGGGAAGACACGCTTGACATTTAACTGAGAATTTGCTTCAGGTAATGTTATTTTAAGAAGCACAAATGATAAAGGAAACTTTGCACATACGCTCTTATTCATACTATTTCACCAACATAAATGCTGATTTTGAAAATGAATACATAAAGGTAAAAGGAAATAAAGCCATGAATGATTCCCTTTTTCAGCAATAAATACCATTTCTTTCCATCATTCCTTCTGTCCTCTGCTCCTTCCTCCCTCTCTTCCATTCTTCCTTCCTTCCTTTTTCTGGCAATTAAGCCGAGAGCTTTATATATGATAGCCAAGATTGCAACCTCTCTGCACCCCAGTCATTCCCCCTCTGAGTAAGCTAAGAATGATAATTTCTGAAAAATAAATGTATCTTAAGCACAAACAAAGGAAAATACACAGAATATTTACCCCTGTGTAGTATTTGGACAGTGTCAATAGGTAAATATCTGGGTAATGTATGTAACACAAATTATGTAATTTCAGTAAATCTTCAAGAGTATATCTGTTATTTGTTCTAATGTTAGCATTGCATGTTGTAATGTAAATTTTCTGATTTCTTGCATATTTTATGAAGAAATTAAACAGAAAAAAAATATATTTCCAGACAGAAACATTGATTGTACATTTAAACAAGGGGATTTGCATTCTCATTTCCTCCGTGTATACATTTGGCCTTAATAGGTATTTATATAATTTATAATATGATCTAATATGCTTTTTGAGATCACTGATTAATCTCTCATTTTTTATTGATTGTTTCATGTTGATTAGAAGTGAAAGTCTATTTTGTTTCACTCTGAAGGTGCGTGCAGTTGACAGAAACATACATGCTGGCTCTGTCCTCTCTTTTATTTTTATCTCTTTCCAAGTAAGGCACTGCGTGAACTTAGCAGAGTGTCTCTTTGATCAATGATTTGTGCCCTGTTTCCAACAGCATCTTCTGTATTAGGCTCTATCCTCAGAGACTTACACACATTGATGCTTCTCTTCTGCTATTTTTCTTCATTTACTATCTTATCCTAAGAGAGCACATGAGGAAAAACAGATTGTTTATCCAGGTGTGGAAGCACTGCTGTTACACACACAGGATGCTGACTTTTTGTACCCTTTCTACACTCAGTGGGATAAAGTTTTAAAAAAAACCCTAATGTCTATTTTTCTGCTGCTCTTTCTCAGGTGCTTTATTGCTGTCTTTCCCTGCTGTGTTATAAAGAACCTCACAGATTCCGCTAGGTTTGGAATAAAAATTAGGTCCTAGGTTGGAACCTTCTTCTTTCTTAGGTGATCTCCATTTCGCACTCTCCTGACACTGAAAAGCACCACACAGCATAAGTCCCGTTTTGGGGATTTGAGTTTTTCATAATATTCACTTGTTTCATTGTCATCTAGTTCTATTTCAGTATTTGAAATGACAATTGCTCCATTTTTGTGACATTTTAAAAATATGCATATTACTTGACTTTAGATTAGTGTTACATTAAAAACAGCTACTGAAAACTTAGATGATCATGTTCTTCAATATCGAATTAGACATGTGTGTTGTTTTAAAAGAAATATATTAAATAAAACTAAAATTTTCATAATATGGCCTGTTTAACAACATTAGGACTATTATAGTTTTATGTGTGTGTGTGTGTGTGTGTGTGTGTGTGTGTATTTTTCAATTATACTCAATTTTTAGTGTGTCCTCTAAGAGTTACCAGTAGATAAGTTACTAATCCCTAAGGACACACTGAAATAAATGTATATAGTTTTGTTTGTTTGTTTGTTTTTTTACATATTCACTTTATATCTGCTCACTGCCCTTCCCTCAGTCACCCCTCCTCCAATCCTTTCTCCCTCCTGCCTTCCCTTCTTCTCTGAGCATGTGGGAATCCCCCTTGTTATCCCCCAACCCTGGCACTTTAAGTGTCTTCTAGGCTAGGTCCTTCCTCTTTCACTGAGGCCAGACAAGGCAGCCCAGCCAGAAGAACATATCCCACATGCAGGCAACAGCTTTGGGGACAGCCTCCGATCTGATTGTTGAGGATTCAGTTTAAGATCAAGCTGCACATCTATTACATATGTGGAGGGAAGTCAGGCTTCAGCATGTGTACGTTCTTTGGTTGGTGGTTCAGCCTCTGAGAGCCCCAAGAGTCAAGGTTAGTTGATTTTTCTGGTCTTCCTATAGAGTTCTTATCTCTTCCACAATTGTTCCTCCTATTCTTCCATAAGAGTCTCTGGGCTCTATCCACTGTTTGGCTGTGCGTGTATTCCTGTCTGGATCAGTTGGTGGGTGGGGCCTCTCAGAAGACAGCTAAGCTAGACTTCTGTCTGAAACCACAGCAAAGTATCATTAATAGGTGTAAGGGATTGGTGCTTGATCATGGAATGGATCTCAAATTTGGTTGGTTATTAGTTGGCCATTCCCTCAGTTTCTACTCCATCCCCAATCCCTGCATATCTCATAGACAGGATAAATTTTGAGTCAAAAGTTTTGATGGTGGCTTGGTGTCCCTATTGCTCCACTTCCCTGCCTGACCACAGGAGACCACCTCCTCAGGCTCAATATCCCCAATGCTGTGAGTCACAACTTAGGACACCTGCATTGATTGTTGGGTGCCTTCCCTATCTCAGGTCTCCACCTCTTCCTGGAGATGCCCCCACATCCCCCATCAGTTGCAAATTTTCATTCATTCTCATGATGATCTGGCCTTATCCTCTACCCCTCCTCACAGCTGACCCCCCTCCCCTCCAGATTCCCTCTTCAGCCCAGTTTCCTCTCCACCTGCCTTCCACTATTATTCCATTCCTCCTTCCAAGCGAGGCTCAAGTGTCCTTGCTTGTGTCCTCTTTCCTGTCCATCCTTCTTGGGTCTGTAGATTGTAACATAGACCTCCCATATTTTATGACTATATATCCACTTATAAGTGATTACAAACCATAAATATCCTTTTAGCTCTGGGTTACCTCATTCAAACTAATATTCTCAAGATCCATTCATTCTGCCTCCAAAATTTATGATGTCTTTTTTTAACAGCTGAATCGTATTCAGTTGTGTTGATATACTACATTTTCTTTATCCATTCTTTAGTTGAGTAAAATATAGGTTATTTCCAGCTTCTGGATTTTATGAATAAAGTTGATATGAACATACATGAGCAAGTGTCTTTGTGGGAGGGAGGAGCATCTTTTGGGTATAAGCCTAGGAGGAGTACAGCTGGCCTTGAGATAGAACTATTCTCAGTTTTCTGAGAAACAGCCAAATTGATTTCCAGAGTGGCTGTGCAAGTTTGCACTCCTACCAGCAATGGAGAGGTGTTCAGCTTGTTCCCCATCGTTTCCAGCACCTGCTATTACTTGAGTTTTTTACCTGACCTCTGTAAGATGGGATCTCACAGTTGTTTTGATTTGCATTTCCCTTTTGACTAAGGACTTTGAACCCTTCTTCAGTGCTTCTTGGCCATTTGAGATTCCTCTGTTGAGAATTCTCTGTTTAGCTCTGTGCCTCGTTTTTAAATTGGGTTATCTGGGCTGTTAGTGTTTAACCTCTTGAGTTCTTTATAAATATTGGATATTAGTGCTTTGTCAGACACAGCACTGGTGACGATCCTTTCCCAATCTGTAGTCTGCCATTCTTTCTTATTGACAGCGTTCTTTGACTTATAGAAGTTTTGCAGTTTCATGAGGTCCCATTTACCAATTATTGATCTTAGAGCTTGAGCCATTGGTGTTCTGTTCAGGAAATTGTCTTCTATACCAATGTTTTCAATGTTATTTCCTACTCTCTTCTCTGAGATTTATTATACCCAGTTTTATGGTAAGTTCCTTCATGCACTTGGACTTGAGTTTTGTGCAGAGTGATAAACATGGATCTATTTTCACTCTTCTATGTGTAGACATCCAGTTAGACCAGTATCTTTTGTTGAAGATGCTTCCTTTTTCCATCCTATGGTTTTGGCTTCTTTAGCAAACCTCAAGTTTTCAAAGGTGTGTGGGTTTATTTCTGGGTCTTCTGTTTGATTCCATCAATTAATGTGTCTGTTTCTTTACCAATGGCATGCAGTTTTTAATCACTACTGCTCTGTAGTACAGCTTGAGATCAGACATTCTGATTCTTCCCAAAATTCTTGTATTGGTCAGTATTACTTTGACTATCCTGGACTTATTATTTTTCTATAGGAAGTTAAGAATTGCTCTTTCAAGGTCTATGAAAAATCATGTTGGAATTTTGAGGGGGATTACATTGAATCTGTAGGTTGCTTTTGGATGGCCATTTTCCTTATGTTAATTCTATCTACTCTTGAGCATAGGAGGTCTTTCCATCGAAGTATTAGAATGATGTTATTCAATATTATATAAAACAAAATATGGTAATTTAAACACAGAATAAACAAAAATGTTTGTGAAATAATTTAAAGTTGCCAAGCTTTTCAAGTATGGCATAAGGAGAGTGAAATGTGCCAAGGATGTAAGATTCAGACCTACATGGACAGCTTGTCCATTTTTTTTTTCTGTATACGTTAGCAAACTCAGCAGGAAATAGATACTAGATGATTTCATTGCTGTATCTCCATAATTATCCAAGTAAAATTTGTGACATGCATGTTAATAACTACAAACATACAATAAAAATTATTGAATTGTTTTGATATGTAAAATCTATGAGTATCAATATAATTTCTTTACATATATAACCATAAACAGGTGGACAGAAATCAGCCACTCATCTTACAAGCCTGCAAGGAAAAGGCATTCAAAGATTTAATTAATGGATGATAAAATACTGCATTCATAAATTCAATGAGTTAAGAATGCAATAGAATTCAAGTTACAATCTATATTGCAATACAATTTAATTAAACGTGCTTTTTTGTCAATGAAATCTTAAATTCAGATGTAACTGATTTACTTATACATGTACTACATAAAATGGGAAGGCCATTGGAACCTTAGGTGAGCTATACATCATAAGCCTGAAACATTGCCAATAATCATATCAAATACATACCACAACAATTCAACTTTAAGATAAACATTTAGCATTTTATGCTCATTTACAAGAAATATGATTTTTATCATAATAAAGTGTTGGCTTAATTTATATAATATTCATAAATTCATTTTACAATTAAAATATACATAGGGATCATTTTCAGGGATTAATTTGTTGTACTCTTCTCCCAAATAAAACACACAAAAAACCAAACAAAGTTCTGTTACCTGCATGCTAAAACTCTGTTTGCATACAATCAAAAGGAAGAAAGCTGTGATAGTATAATCACGTGGAAATCATTTCATGTTTTATACTTTTTAAATCAAAGTGAATCAGAACTGTTGGCATCAGAAAAAGAGGGTGGCCTCAGCTGTGTCTCTCTTGAACAGGAGCTAACCACTTCTAGCAAAGAAGTGATATCTTTCCCAGATTTGTCACTTTCTCTGCCCTTCATTGTGCGTGTGCATGTGCATGTACGTGTGCACGTGCATGTATGTGTGACTCTGTGTATCACTTTCATACACAGCTATTTCCTTCTACAAAATACTTTTACTTTAAAGGTATTTATTAAGGGTGTCTCTGCATTCCAGGCAGATAACACACACCTAAAAGGTATTTCTTTTTTTTTCTTCCACGTGGTGAGATTTTAATGGGGAAATGAGACAAAGGGAAGGGGCTAGAGAAAGAAGAGAAGAAGAGTAAAAGGTATTTCTATGTGGCCAGAACAACACTGTTGTTGTATTAAATTTTCTCTACATCTTCTCTTTCTGTTTAAGCTAAAAATCACATACAGCTTAACTATTAAAACAGAAACAATTATCAACCCCTTAAACATAATGTCCTCATGAATATCTACTGATTGATTATCCTTCATAACTGCATTCCTGACCATCTGCTCTATATCATCCTTGTTGCAGTCTTTCTGTGTGGCTTCCTTTCTTGAGTCATGCCTTTCACCTGGAAGTTTCTCTTATTCAGATGAACTCTGTATCACTTTTGATGGAACCCATAGTCTCTTATCACCTTTGAAAATATAGACAAAATGTCCTCTGCAATGTAACACATTTCCTGAATTATACTTTGATCTTAAAACGGCTTGATCTAATTCAGCAGTTTTTTTCCCTACAATGTAGTGTCTTTCAGCTAATCACATGCCTTCTCTCTGTTTCTCAAGGTCTAATTAGATCTTTGTGAGTCCACACATATCAACTGCTAGAGTTTTTTTTTTTTCCTCTCTCCCTCTTTTTTATTTTTACACTCCAGTTTTTATTCCCCTTCCAGTCCACCCCCTGACAGTTCCACATCTCATACCTCCCACCACACCCGGACTCCATGACTCCACAGGATGCCCCCTCCCTTCTCACCTCACCAGATTCTAAACTCCCTGGGGCCTCCATTTTCTTGGAGGTTATGTGCATCTTCTCTGACTGAACCCAGACCTGGGAGTCTTCTGCTGTATATGTGTTGGGGTCCTTACCTCAGCTGGTGTATGCTGCCTGATGATCCAGTGTCTAAGAGATCTCAGGGATCCAGGTTAATTGAAGCTACTGGTCCTCCTACAAGGTTGCCCTCCTCCTCAGCTTCCTCCACCTTTTCCTAATTCATCCAGAGGGGTCAGCAGCTTCTGTTCATTGATTGGGTGCACACATCTGCATCAGACTCTTTCAGCTTTGGAGGGCAGCCATGATAGGTCCCTTTATGTGAACGCCCCATAGCCTCAGTAATAGTGTCTAGTCTTTGGACCTCCCCTTGACCATTTTATACCTTTTAAACAAGACAGTTAGGAACTCACATTCTATGCCTAGCCTAATACCAGTGAGGCAGGATTTTTACCTAAATAAATACAGGAACAATCTGGCTATATTACATAAGATTTCAATATACAGTTTATCCACTATCTGAACCTGAAGAAATATTAATCAGAGCTCTCCATTGCTGTATTATATCTCTTCCCTATAGGTTTATGGCTATATTTTTCACATAAAACTTTAATCTTCCTATTTGACCTCTGGTCCTACACATTTGATTTGTCTTGCACTTTCTTTTACTTGAAATAATGTTCCAATCTCAACAAAATGTGTAAATACCTTCTGAAGGGGTCAACGTTTATTCTAAGATTCTAATGGAGTTATAGTTACAACAGCTCCTATAATCCACCAAGTACAATACAATTTAATTTTAATTTGGTCTTTGATCATCAATTACAGTTTGACAAAAAAAAATCGTGACAACAACAAAAACAACTTGTCTTCCAGTAGTTGTAAATCCCCCTGTTCTTTTAATTGGGTCTCCTTGGTCTTGACCTATGGAAGTACTAGAAGCTGAACAACTCTCTCTCTGGCTTTAAATTGCATATCATTCCTTATATAAGCCATAATCTCAGTCTCTACCTTGAAGTCTTTATTTATAATTTCTGGATGTACAATGAAGCTGTTAGGCTACTTCTTTCTACAACCAATTTATACTGTCTGTAGGGGTAGAGGTTCATGACATGCAGCGGGTATTTTATATCACGGGGTATTTTAGAGACACTGTAAGGTTTTCACTTATGACTAAGTCTAGGGCAGTGCTTCCTTCTACAGCATGCATTAATTCTCAGACACTGAATTTGGATCAGTTATCCCATACTGACAAGATATGCCTGGCTCATGTTACTTGCTGCATGAGTAGGAAATAACCCTTTTAGGGAGTTTCTCTTATTTATAGGATTATCTTGTAGGGAGTTTTCCATCAGTAAGGAATTTCCTCAAATTATTCTTGCTGATCTGCACTTACTAGTTCAATGCCTACACTTGCCACATCTACTAAAAATTCTGGAAGGCTGAGAACTTCTAAAGATATCATAGAAATTCTAGAAGATTTGTCTATAATCCCTTTTCAAATGACCTGGTCTCCCACAACAGTAACAACCGATATTTTGATGTCTATGGTTATCAGTCATTTCTTCTCCAATTATATAGTCATTAGGGTCATTATCAGTGGTTGTTCTAATCCATGGGTTCTGATTGAGCTTTTAAAGGTCTAAGATCTCCTATACACTCTTTATTGGCATTTTTAAAAGCTAAGGTATCAATTAACATCTGTCTTCCATCTGGATTATGGCTACTCTGATTATGGCTGATGTTAACCTATGTAAGAAATCACTAAAAGTCTTTGGGGGCGTGAATAATCTCTGTGGATTATGTAGACCTTTGTCCTTGTTCCTTCACGTTATACCAGGCTCTTCAAACTACTTAAGTATATAAAGTATAAAGTACACACATATAATAATAGACTCATCAAATTGCCTCTGCTCTCTTAAATCAGAATTGTCATTCACCTAGCAATTGGTCTTTCACGATATTAACACCTTTAGCCCTATTACAATTTTCCATCATTTCAGCTTCTTCTTGACAAAGTGTTAGCCACTATAATTAAGAAGCAACTTGCGGTACAGCTGCTGCTAAACATTTTCAGTCTTGAAGGGTAATCCTGTTCTGGGTAGCCAAGGTGTTTAACATCTGTCTCCCATAGGATGATTGCATTCTCTGTGTCATTAGAGACTTTTTAAAATGTTTAAGATATTATAGTTTAACAGGATTTCAGACTAGTTGTTCACTTTGAGAATTTTCACCATTTTCTGGAATTTGTACTTAACAGGGAAAGCAAGAGGGGATGGTCACCTTTCCTCGATTTCTTTAAAAGCTGGAACTATAGGTTCAATAGGCTCTCTATCTTGATCCTGAACTACACTGGGTACAATAGGTTTACAATTAAGCACTTCCTGCTCTCTTGCTTCCTCAGTCTTTTGTCTGCCAAACCTATGTACTATCATAGTTAATTTTTCCGTGCTGTACAGCTATTTTTTCAACCTTTACTGAGAGAAAATATATAAAGATTGCAACAGAAAATAATGAAGAGCGTGTGCAGTGGTCACAGTTGCAATAAGTTCTTTAATAGCCTTTTCAAGTAACATTTCTATCCTGTCAAGAACTTACTATCCTTGCTCTCCAGGTATCTGAAATAAGTTTACCATTTTTTTTAAAGCAGAGAGAGTCTATATAATTGATATGGCTTACTGTGATTCACTGTTTCAGTAGCTCCTGCTTCATTACTTGCTCAGGCTCAAGGATCCTGCTACTTAGGAGTGCTCTGGGTCTCTCTGGGCATCCAGCCAAAGTCAAAGAACAAATACATCCTCTGGAGATGAATTTCTCCTCTGTGGCTCTCTGGTAGATCTCTTTTGTTCTCTGTAATGTTGGGCCATTTCTGTCAAATGTCCTCTGCTTTCTACAATGTTGGTGGGTTTTCTTCATCTCCAATCATATTGGGTGCCAGATGTAAATGTCTCTCTTATTCTACTGATGTAATTGTTGTCTCAGAGGTTTACTGCTAAGCAAGCTAACCATTTAAGTTCTTTCTGAACTCTGGCTGACTGTTCAACTGAGCTGTTCCAGCTCAATCTCCTCTCAGGCTGACTGGTTCAATCTGACTTCTCTGAGCTTATCACTGAACTGTTCTGTTTGGAATCACACTAACTGGCAATTTATGCTAATCTTCTGGCTTGTTCTTATTCTCTGGCTTCAACCGCCTCTGCTGGCCTGCACTGAACTGCATGAACTCACACACAAACAAACTCTATTCCATTGACATTTAACTGACTGAATGAATCTCTCTCTCTCTCTCTCTCTCTCTCTCTCTCCTCCACCCTGGCAATGCTCTTGAAAAGATTCTCCTTTCTGTGCTGTTCTAGTAAGAGTTAGGCATATTCTATCTCTGACACATTTCTATCAAATCATTCTCTGATTAGTCACTTTGCCTGCCTTCAATTAGATGTAACTGTCAAACCCTTTCCACAAAATATGTTTTAAAGATATGTATTCTAGCATTATCACTCAAACCTAGGAGGTCTTTGGATATAATCAGAGAAGTCATTGCTGGATTGTAAGACACTGTGAGAGATTTTCTTTTACACTCAATGACAGTGGGAAATACCATGTAGCCAGCCTCACAGCCAAAGATTTTCTGCCTACACAAATGAGACACATATAGTAAATAGCATGTCACAAACTCTGAAGGGATCTGTAAATCCTGACTCATTTCCCTTCAGTTATTCACACCCTTCATTCATGTCAATGCATTCCTTGGCCAGGCACATTCATTCTAAGATCTCTCTGTGTTAGGCCTTGGACTGAAGTCCTCAGATGCTTGTAATACACCTTCGATTATGTGGGTGGGCAGAACAGGGAAACTTGAAGACGTCTCTCTATCCTTATTCAAGGCATACTACCTAACAAAATCAAATCCTTTTCCCTTCCCCATGTATTATAGTTTAAAATTGCCAATAGGTTGTGTCTGGAGATCTAACAATGATATGATTTCTACATCTGCCTCCATCCAAATGCTGTTCCCCTCTGTGTTCAGGTTTACATTCACATGGAGCTGAATGCTTCTAGAAAAATGTTAATACCATAACTTTTTAAAACAAGTTCCTTGAATACATAGCTACCAAGATATTGTTTGACTGTTTCTCTTTCAGTTTATTGTTTTAATTGGCAAAACAAGAATGCTGCATCCTAGCACTTTAGTCCTTCTGGTTCATATGAGCTCTCAATATAATTCTGAGGAGACTGTTGTTAGATAGTCACCTTTCCATCATTATAATGAATACATGAAGCAATTAGCATCAAAAGAAAGAAAGGAAAACAAATGCTTACACATCATGCTAAGAGTAGTTGAAAGATATGCATTTCAAATTATCCTGGTCAAAGTAAAGAAAAGAAAGAAGAGAAAGAAAAAAGATAAAGATAAAGTTCCCAACAAACTCTCTTAAAAAACATGCTCTCAAAAGACTTATACTCTGCCTCTCTTCTTGAAGGTCCAGCCACATTCCAACAGCAACTCCATTAGACCAAAGTTCTAGTGGACCCCTGATGGACAGGCATGCAAACCTGGGTCAAAATCATCTTAAGTGTCACTCTTTGTTCCATTGCAGGGTCAGCAAACACTCAGCAACCTCTCCTGTCCCAACAGGAATCCTTTAAAAAGCATTATCATACTTTTTTCTTTCAAATCCTATATATTTGGTTCTTAGTTTCATATATAACACAAACCCCGTCCCATTCCCCCTCCCCTCTTCCCTTTGCCTCTATAAGGTCACTTCTTCACCTACTCACCCTATCCCACCTTAACCCTCTAACTTCTCCCTGGGACATCAAGCTTCCACAGGACCAAGGGCTTCCCCTCCCCTAGATGTCAGATAAGGCCATCCTCTGCTACATATGTATCTGGAGCCATGACTTCATCCATGTATACTCTTTGGTTGGTGGTTTAGTTCCTGAGAGCTCTGAGTGATCCAGTTAGTTGATATTGTTCTTCTTATGGGGTTGCAATCCACTCCAGCTCCCTTAGTCCTTCTAGCTCTTCCATTGAGGTCCCCAGGGGCTCAGTCCAATGGTTGTCTGTAATTATCTGCATCTGTATTGGTCCTATGCTAGTAGGACCTCTCAGGGAATAGCCATATCAGGCTCCTGTCAGCAAGCACTTCTTGGCATCAACAATAGTGCGGTCAGAAAATTGATAGAAGCATGTAGCACTGATGGTAGGAGAACTGGGAATGTAGTTCCAGACTCCAGGAAAATCGAGGCTCCCAGGACATAGCAGTGATGACTTTAGCTGAAATATCTAACAATGGGGAGATACAACCTGTAGAGACTACCTCCAGTAGATAGGCATGGCCTCCAGTTGAGGGATGAAGTCACCCATGCATCTCAAAACTTTTATCCCAGGAATGTTCTTGTCCAAAGGAAAGACAAGGACAAAATATGGAACAAAGACCGAAGGAAAGGCCATCCATCCTATCTAAAGAACCATTCCATCTGCAGACACTAAACCTTCACACTATCATATATATACTTTTTCACTTGAGAATTTTCAACCATTTAATTTTTCAATTGTGGCCTCAAATCACTCCTCTATTTTTCTGTTCCCCACCCCTTTTTTCCTCATTCTCCATATATAGATGAGACATGTTTTGAAAAGTCACACATTTCAAGGTGATATTTTGTGTTATTTACATTATTGCAATGACATTTTTAGGCAGTTAGAAAATAACTAATAATTTTATGTCACAAGCTAAAATTGTTTTAGGTTCTGTCATATGGGAAAATAAATTCTCTTTCATATTAATGACTTCTGGAATTTGGAAATGAATCTAATGTCTACTTTCACTTAGCTAATAATTATTGAAGATTAAATTAGAAAGTTATTTAAGAAAAATATCAGTATTCCCAGATACCTCAATTTTAAGAAGTTAAGTTCATATCTGGAAAATATTTGTGACAACTATGATGAACTCAGTAAATGAACTCAGCTCCCAGGTCATACTTTTCCTGAAGCACACTTTGAAAACTATAGGCTGATCTTCAAAGTTTCACCATATTTCATGGCTTAGACGAGATGTTAGGGTCAAGAAAATGAGTATAGCATCGGTTTTGAAAAGAAAGACTCATCAGTTGGATGATAAAGGGGAAGGAAATCAAGATGAGGGAAGGACATTTTTGAAGTTGTGAAGCCACAAGTAACTTTTATATAGCTGGAAAGAGAAAAACCTAATTTATCCTTCATATTATTTTAGGTTGTATCATTTAGATTATGGGAACCTTGGAGTGTGATAGAGGTAATAAGTGGAGAGTATCATTCAGAGTGTCATTAAAAGGTGTTTTTAATCTGAAAGAAGCATCATTTTCTTTAGAAACATTGTCTATAATGAGTATGTTTATATTCAGTAGACATAGTTTGAAGACTTCAAAGCCAACGCTGAGTTTTCAGTTGTTACTTAAGTATACACATAGTTCTTGTGTGGTCTTTTGACTTTCATCGATTTTATGAGTGTTAAAATATCCAGAAATTAACTTATAAGGAAAACCTGAACAAAAATTAATGACCAACATGATTTTTTTCATTCGGCATTTTTGCTTTTAAATACTTTTCCTCTGAGTATGTTTGCTCAATTCATTAATATATCTGATAGGTTACTTTTACTCACTCAGCAAATAAGCCATTGTGGTTCTGCTATATAATATTTATCACGCTGAGTCTCCAGCTATGAACAAAATAGACATTACATATTATATATAAAGAAACAAGTAACATGTATTATATCATATTGACATTATAACAACATAAAGCAAATATGGATAGAGAAGCTGTAGTCTTGAAGGAATATAATTAATAAATATTTAGAGAAACAAAGAAAAAAATGGTATATTGGGAAGAAGTCCAATAGAAGCAACACAAGGATCAGAAAGACAATACTCTAACTTTTGAACAGGCTAGAAAGCAAGAGAACACAGGAAAGCAACTAACCAAGAAGAGGTTGTGCTGTTCTATATAGGTCTCTGTATTGGAGCACAGCCATTGTGGAATCCTTGCCCTACTGTCAAGACCAAAATGTCTCAAGAAGCTCATACATAGCCAAAAAGACTAACGTGTTACAGCTCTCCAAGCGGAATGCAGAGCAAGGCAGGAAGTAAGGGAGAAGCTAGGAGGTCGGGCAATGAGCAGGAAGTGGCTGCAGTCAAGCTCCACAACCTGGCTGGTTGGGCCAGATCAAGGTCCAGTGAAAAAAACTATGGGAGAGAAAACTCTTCCCTGGAGTGTTACAGCTCAGTAAATTAAGCATCCTCAGATGATCTTCGGTGAAGAAACTCATGCATTTCATTTCTTACAGACAGGGAACTTATAAACATTTTAGGGGTAGGCTGGGATCTAGGGGTAGATCTTCCTATTGGCTCTATTTGAGAAGTTAGGGACCTCTATTTGCCTGAGGAAAAGCTTCAGGTGTTGTTCCTACATGACTGACTGTCATGGTCCTCCTAATGAGGTTTCACATTCAATTGTTCTAGGACAGGAATCTGGGCGGAAGTTTGTTCAAACATCTGCCATTCTCAATTATGAGTTTTCATCAGGGTTCAGAACTTTGCTGCACCCTTACCAGTTCTTCTTCTGGTGACCCACTCCCCAGTGCCACAAGGATACTAGAAATAAGCTGACTCAAAGAAGATGTGTAAATATTTATCCAAAGTAACATGATAATTCACAGTAGAGCTTTGAGAAAGAATGCCTTTCTAGTTAGGATCATGTTTGGAAACTGTTGAATTAGAATCTAAAGAGGTAAAATTTAGTAGAAATAAAGATTAAAAAGTAGAATTTAATTACACTAAATAAGAGCAAAGATAATGACTAAAATTTATATGCAGATCAAAGAAATGAACATTGTAAAAATGGTGCATTAAGCATTATAGTTAACTTACATAAAGAAAATATTTCATAGAGCACGATTTGAGTTGTGATTATAACATTCAGTTAAACAATCATGATTTCTACATCATCTTCCCTGGGTATAGGATAGAGTTAATAAAATAAGAGATGCTCTCACTTCTCTCTTTCTTGTTTTGGTACCAAACCAGAAGTTTGGGTCTGAAAAGCTCTCTTCCAAAGTTACAAGAAATGGGCTTAAATACTCCCATGAGCATCTTTAAGGTCTCACTTCTTGTAAACTTCCACAGTTGGCTTCGCAGAACACATGGGAAAGGGCACAAACTATGATAAAGCCAGTGGGTACGTGAAACTGAACAATACCAGATACAAGGAAAAATCAATCTAAGTTTAACCTTAGAAATTAACTTTCCTAATGCAAGGGAAAATAAGATTTTGTTTAATCCATCATGGGCTTTATATAATTTGACATACATTAAATATCAGGTTACCACATTTATTATAAATCAGAAATTCATGAAATAAGGATAAACTTGGGTTGATAGATCAAATATTTTGTGGGGTAAAACTTTAACTTGGGGCAAAAGGCCACACACAGAAATTCATAAAATCTTTAAAGAAGATGCTAAGGAAAGCAACTGGTAATAAGTGGAGGTCCTTTAGACCAGTAACTGATAATTCTTGTTTTATTGACTGTGTTGTATACAAACCTTCATTTGCTATTAATGTAAGAGAAATCTCATTTTTCATTTAGACTTTTAATTTTTGAAACTATATTTAATTACTGTTTTCAATTTCATATACTAAATTAAATTATTTTACATTTGTGGAAAGCACTCATCTAAACTTTTACTCTAGATTAAAAGCTGTAGTTGATATATACTGTAGCTTTTCATTCACTTTAAATCAAAAAATTGTAACAGGTAGGAAGCTTCTACAGGATTTAAAATGTAAGGAATGTTTTCCTTGTGTTTGTTGATTTTGGTGGAAAAGTGTGACTTTAATATTAGAGAGAGATTCAAACTAAAATATATTATTAACTGTTGAACATTTGGTTCATTAATGCTTATGATGGGCTCTATGATGACTTGAGGTAGTTAAGTAAAATACTGTCTTTTGGTTTAAATTGAAAGTACTAAGTTTCTATAAGCAGTATATGTACAACTTTATCTAGGCAATTTATTCTTTCCATTCTCTAAACAATAAAGTAGCATGTTGGGTAGCTTTTTGGTATATAGTTGGAAGATTAGATGAGAGGCTTTTGGGCACTCCTATATTATAGACATTTAAACTACACATACACACAATCACATATAAACATCTACATGAACAAATATGCATGTTCCTTAGTCAGTATCCTATAGCTCTGAGGAGATGCCAAGGCATTCTTAGAAAATAGGCTGTTAATTGAGGCAGAGAGAGAGAGAGAGAGAGAGAGAGAGAGAGAGAGAGAGAGAGAGAGAGAGAGAGAGAGAGAGACTGGGCCTGTAGGGGGATTATGAAAGATATATGCCTTGTAGAGGTACAAGGACACAACTACTACAGAAAGGACATACCTCTGAAGTGTTCTCCAATATTTCAACTGGGGACTAAACATGCAAATATTTGATCCTGTAGAAACCCCTACTAACTAGAACCACCACATTAAACTCTTTAGCCTCCCAAACTCTATACTTTCATGTTGAAGTAAAATCACCCTTCAGATGTCAAAGTCCTTTAAACTGTGTTGACTGCAGGGCACTTAAGTCTCTTGTTCTGGTTCTGTATTCAGTCTGCAACTTCCCTTGGCAGGTTTCCCATGTTTCAGGAATCTCCAAAATTTTGAGGTTTTCAACACCATGCAGGGCTGATCTTCACTGCTTCATACAATAGCCTCTCCAGGTCTCCATGCGAGGATTGCCCTGCTTGTCAGGCCAATAGAAAAGTGTATAGCTTCAGTGGTTTTCCTTTACCACGGAGAATGTTCCTTACCCTCTTCTCGTATCTTCCCCCCTTTTCTTTTATCCTTTTATTTTCTCATTTTCCCATATTGTTATTGATTGCTTAGGGATTTCATAAAATGCACCTCAATCACACTTACTTTATATTCCTCTCAGATATGCCCCCTCATCCTTGGGCCCTTGCCAAAGAAGAAGAAAAAAGCACACACCAAGCCAAGTTTGTGTTGTCCATATACTTACCCTAGCATGGTCAAACTCACAATTGCCAGTTGCTCCAAGATGTCTACGTTCTTCCCCAACCCCACTCACACACACAGCAGAAGCCATCAACTGAAGAACTGTACTTCAGTATCTGTGTCATCATTTTTAAGGACTCTTTTTGATGGCTTTCTATCTGCCTTGTTTCTTTCTTTCCACGGTGGAAGATGGAGGGTTGCCACAAGGCCTTCAATGTCTCTCCTTCTCAATTATGAGTCTACGGTCATTGACACCATTACCAATGAGCCTTCTTTCCCCATAACACTCAGCAGCAACACAGATCTATTATCATTTTTGACAGAAAAATCAGAGTAACTGCCAAAGCTGGAAAGTTCTGCTGCCTGCTTGGGCTGAAATCAATCTCCACTTAATGATTTGCATTCACAGAAACGTTCTGGTGTTGTGCTGGCCTAGGATATCCTTCAGACCTTTTTGTTTTCCCTTTCTAGGTTGCAGAATTAACAATGTGAAATTTTGTCTTGAGGCCACCATTCCCTGTGTTCCATTTAGAATCAATTATACCATGTGATTCAGTACTAAACAGGCCTGAAGTCACCTCTACCAAAGGTATTAATCCAAGCTTCTTAAATTTAGCTTCCTTCACATGGTTAGGACAAGGACACAGGCAGACACATTCTTTCCTAAAATATCACAGGATTGGTCTCCAATATATTTCCTGTCTCAAACATCTACAACTGGTTCCTCGCTGTCCACCCTGGTTTCACTACCTGCTAGAATGGCCCAGCTAGCCCCATTTAAAACATTCAATATCGAGTATTTTTTTTTTTCTTGTTCAAAGTCCCCAAGTCTTCGATATTCCTCCAAAAACATGTTTAGGACTTTAAATCACAACAATATCGTAGTCTCTGGAAATAACTTCTGTCTTAGTAATTGTTCTATTGTTGTGAAAAGATATGATGACTATGGTAACTCTTATAAGATAAAGCAGTTGCTTGGGACCTTGCTTATAGGTTCAGGGGATTAGTCTGTTGTGCCCATTTGCAAACTCCAAAGGACCACCAAGGAGCAGACTCCAATGTAAACACAAGGGTCTTTTTATTCAAGCTTGAGCTTGGGTTTACCACTGACCCTGAAAGATCAGGACAGAAAGGTGATGCTCCTAGCCCCATTTCAAGCAAGCGTTTATAGAGGCAAGCAAATGAGCATGGGTGCTTCTAGCCTGGCACATGTTTGATTGGGGGGCTATTATAGAATATTGTTGCCCTTTAAAATAATTGACTGGTTCTGGGACCCAAACCATAAACTTCTTCTTTCCACCTGATCGGTGGCTGTTAGGAAGTAACATGCCAGGGCAGACTTACTGGAGAGTAACCTGGTAATGGTAGGCATAGGTTCGTTGGGGAGCAACATGGAAACTGGTGTTAGGTGCCAGTTTGTTGGTTAACTTAAAGTCAGGCTCTCTAAGATGGAGTCTGGTCTCTGGAGTCCACTGACAAAAGGCATGGTACTAGAGCAGTAGCTGAGTGGTTTATATCCGGATCCAAAGGAGTCAGGAAAGCAAAGAGATACTAGCTCTAGTGTGGGTCTTTGAAACCTCAGCGCCTACCTCAGTGACACATCTTCGCCAATGAAGCCCCAGTTCATAATATTTTCCAGTCATCTCTAAAAACTAGTATTCAAATATATGAACCTATGTGAGCCAACCTCATTTAAATGACAGAACGTATTGAGTTTATTAGGATTTTAAGGGATGCATTGTACGCTAACATGTTTAACTCTGTTATACATGCAGAATTAGCTAAGACCAAACTTATTCAAATATTTAGTTCATCAATTATTCCAGCTCAAGGGTCTGGGTCTATAAATGTAATGCTGTACTAAAAGCGAAAGCTAAGCACTTTTAAAAACAACAATTTCTTATGCAATAATTCCATTTGGTTTTCAAGTGAAAATTGACTAAAATTAAAAAAAATCTAATCTATAGAAAACATTAGGTTCACATTGAAGTTGCAGAATTGCTTAGCACATGTTAATGTTAGCAGCCTAAAATAGGTAACATTGATTTATGAAAATAAATTTTTCTCTAAAATGTAAGAAAATCAGATATTGTTATTAAGAATGAGTTTTTGGTTATCTTATTTATTTAAAACAGAAGTTTCCAAAAGAGAGAGTGGGAGGAAAAAGAAAACAAAAAATCCCAGAAGTTTCTTTGACTGAAGAGATTTAATGTCTGTACCAAATTATATTTTCACAGAAAAATTAATCTGACATTAAAATATTTTTATGATTATACATAGGCACTTTAGATATCATAAAATAAAAGGTTAGCAGAATTTTATGAAAAAGAAAAATGTCAAATTTATATATAAATACCTGATTTACATATTTATTGTTATTCACAATAATTTATATTTTAATGCCTTATTCTTCCTTTGTCTTCATACTTGGTCAAAAACTTGGCATGATATTTAGCTAGCTATCAACAGTTTAAAATTTGCATATTATATTTTTAATCGGAACTTTACACTCTATTTATATTTCCACATGTTTTCATTTGCACTGAGACCAGAGAAGCACACTTAAGGTAAGAAATTACATCATTCACACCGGAACAATCTGCAGAGGTCTCATTAAATACATTGCTTTTAATAGTCAAGTGAAGTTTTAATTTCTAAAGAATTTTTTCTTATCTACAAATAAGTAATTAAATTATTATATAAGAAATGAACTCTCTTGTCTTCTGCCCAACTTGCTTCCCAGAGAAACTAGAAAAATCCTTTTAAAAATACAACAAGTGAAATACTCAGAACTACTCTTTAGACAAATAAATAAGCTAGTATCTATTAGTATCGGCTAATAACAAAAGTAACAAGGAAGGGTGGAGCTTGTGAAGTTCTAATTCAAAGAATCAGAAACTGGCATTGCTACGAGTACAGGAATTTTCCATACCTGCAAATGGAAGACTCTCATTTTCAGACTAAACTGAGATCCTTTTTGCTCAGATAAAGACCCACGCACTGGCAATTTCAGATAGGAAAGATATGTAACCATGCTTTCCTTTCTGTGCCCAGCCTATATCCCTGAGGCTCTGATTTCCCCAGGTTAAAAACATGGTGATATTGGTCCTAAGGATCCAGTTTTCAGATCTTTCTCACTCCATTCATCATTCAGTTGTTGTACCGGGAATGTCCCACTTAAAAATGGCAGATATTGTCGCCATTTCTATGTCCACACTTTGGACTCGGGCTTTTCTGATTGAAGTGGACTAAAGACCATAGGAAAAATAATACTTAACCTTTTCTCAAAGGAACTAACTTGGTTTATTGGAGTGAAAGCCTGAGGGTATGATACAGAATGCAGGATAATATGGTAAGTAGATAATTAAACTTGAAGTGGTTTGATAAAGGAAGGTTCCTTATAGGCTCACCAGTTCACATACTTTGTTCCCTGTTGGTGTCACCATTTGTGACTCTGCTTCCAGTGTGTTGATGAAATGTGATTATCCACCTTGCTGCCCTTGCCACTATATCTTCCTATCTGTTACTTTTTCATCCCTGCCGATTTCAACGCAGTATATTTCTGGAAATAGAAGCCAAAACAAACAAACAAACTAACAAACAAACAACAAAACTCCATTCCCCGAACTTCCTTCTTGTCTTTGTATTTTATTACAGCAAAAGAACGGTGTTAGAAAGGAGGAAGAGCAAACTCTAGGATCTTTTAAAGAAGAGAACAGCTTAACAGCGGGAGCAGTCCGAGCTACACTCGGAAGGGTACAATGATCAAGAACAAAATGGAAGCAGTGAAAATATTTGTTCAAAGAAGCCAAAATTTGCTCTGCATGGTTTGCAGACAAAATTATAATTAAGGACAATTTGAAACCAATATAGCAATGTACAGAGGTTAATTGTTGGGTGTGGTATACACAAAGAGTAAGTTCCATCAATTTCCCTGTCATCCCAGGGAAAATGAGTGAATATCCAAAATTGTGGCCCCCTACGTAATGAATTGAACACTATTGGTGGTTGTAGTGTAGAATAAATTTGACTGAAATAACTCAGTGAGCCACCAAACAAATACGAAATAAAAAATTAGCCATCACTGGTAGTGAGGAAATTCAAGCACTTTACAATGACACAATATACTACCTAAATGTCCAGGGTCCAAGAAAAAAATAAAGATGTACAAATAATACTGAATATAAGGTACCAAGCAGAAACTATGTGAAAGAAGCCCTATGTTGATTTAATAGGAACATAACTTATAGTAGCCTTTAGATACATTTTCAATGACCTGAAAGAAACCAAACAATGCATTTTGGGTTAGATGATATCACTTTATAAAATAAAGAGTTTCAATAAAATACAATAAAATACAAGAACTAAAAAAAAAATTTGTTATGGAAAATATTTTATAGTAATAAAAACTATTTAAAAGAACCAAAATATTAATATTTTAAGTGGTAGATGGAAGAATAAATGAACTGGTGGAGAGAGAGAGAGAGAGAGAGAGAGAGAGAGAGAGAGAGAGAGAGGTTATCAAAAAAATATGGAAAACAGGTTTGTGATACTGAGAAACCAGAGAGTCCTATAGAATTAGACTGACTGAACTGGACCAAGCAATCCTTTACTACAGCTCTTATGGCTTATAAACCCAGGCTCTGTCCAGCATTTAAACATCAAAAGAAAAAATATACCCTCATTTCAATAACTGAATAACAGTTTGATTTCAATAACTGAAATCCAACTGAAGAAAATTTTCACACAAAGCATGTACTATTTACCATCATCTGATTGACCCCTTTCACATCTGCTCTGCTATCCTCTTTCATTGAAGTCAATAATCTCATCTTTCACTTCTTGGATAGGAACTTGGAATTTTTTCACTTATATTGATGCTAATCCACCACAACTGATATCTCTATGTGTAATAGTGAACTTCTATAGGGCAGTGGAATTTTTCAGGACACTTGACTTAAGGTCAAGGGGGTTCGGAAACACCAAGAGTTACCTGAGGACAGTAATTTTTTATCCTGCTCCTGACCAGATTCCTGGCCTGGAACACTGTGACCACAAATCCCCACATAAAGAATAGTCCCAAATAATATAAAATATCTCGATGTGACTTTAACCAAGCAAGTGAAAGATCTGTATGACAAGAACTTCAAGTCTCTGAAGAAAGAATACAAGGCTCTCAGAATATGGAAAGATCTCCCTTGCTCATGGATTGGCAGGATCAATATAGTAAAACTGGCCATTTTGCCAAAAACAATCTACAGATTCAATGCAATCCCCATCAAAATTTCTACTCAATTCTTTATAGAAGTAGAAAGAGCAATTTGCAAACTCATTTGGAGTAACAAAAAACCCAGGATAGCAAAAACTATACTCAACAATGAAAGAACTTCTGGCGGAATCACCATCCCTGACTTCAAGTAGTATTACAGAGCAATAATCATACCAAATGTATGGTTTTGTACAGAGAAAGGCAGATAGATCAGTGGATCAGAATTGAAGACTCAGAAATGAACCCACACACCTATGGTCACTGGATCTTTGACAAATGAGCCAAAACCATCCAATGGAAGAAAGATAGCATTTTCAACAAATGGTGCTGGTTCAACTGGAGGTCAGCATGAGAATGCTGTATATATATGGAAGAATGCAATTCGATCCATTCTTGTCACCCTGTACAAAGCTTAAGTCCAAGTGGATCAAGGGCCTCCACATCAAACCAGATACACTCAAACTAATAGAAGAAAAGTGGAGAAGAGTCTCGAACACATGGGCACTGGAGAAAATTTCCTGAACAAAGCCACAATGTCTCATGTTCTAAGATCAAGAATCGACAAATGGAACCTAATAAAACTGCAAAGCTTCTGTAAGACAAAAGACACTGTCAGTAGGACAAAATGGCAACCAACAGATTGGGAAAAGATCTTTACCAATCCTACAACTGATGGAGGCTAATATCCAAAATATACAAAGAACTCAAGAAGTTAGACTTCAGAGAGCCAAATAAACCTATTAAAAACGGGGTACAGAGCTAAACAAAGCATTCACAGCTGAGGAATATCAAATGGCCAAAAAACACCTAAAGAAATGTTCAACATCCTTAGTCATCAGGGAAATGCAAATCAAAACAACTCTGAGATTCCACTTCATACCAGTCAGAATGGCTAAGATCAAAAACTCAGATGACAGCAGATGCTGGCAAAGATGTGGAGAAAGAGGAACACTCCTCCATTGTTGGTGGGATTGCAAACAGATACAACTACTCTGGAAATCAGTCTGAGATTTCTTCAGAAAATTGGATATTCTACTGACTAAGGACTCAGCTATACCACTCCTGGGCGTATACCCAAAAGATGCTCCAACATACAACAAGGACACCTGCTCCATTATGTTCATAGTAACCCTATTTATAATAGCCTGAAACTGGAAAGAAGAATGGATTAAAAAAAATGTGGTACATCTACACAATGGAGTACTACTCAGCTATCAAAAACAGTGACTTTATGAAATTCATAGGCAAATGGAATGAACTAGAAAATATCATCCCGAGTAAGGTAACCCAATCACAGAAAAACACACTTGATATTCACTCATTGATAAGTGGATATTAGCCCAAAAGCTCAAATTACCCAAAACCACAGGAAGCTCAAGAAGAAGGATGACCAAAATGCGGATGCTCTCACTCCTTCTTAAAAGGGGGGAAAATATCCATAGAAGGGGATGGAGAAGCAGTGACTTAAGGAATGGCCTTTTAGAACCATGGGTAGCCCATGGGGCCCATATATATACAGTCACCAAAACTAGGTAAGGTTAATGAAGCTAAAAAGTGCATGCTGAAAAGGACCGGATATAGATCTCTCCTGAGAGACACATCCAAAGCATGTCCAATACAGAGGTCAATGCTAGCAACAAACCATTGAACTGAGAACAGGACCCCCTTTGGGGGAATTAGTGGAAGGACTGAAAGAGCTGAAGGAGCTTGCCACCCCATAAGAACAACAATGCTAACCAACCTGAACTTCCAGGGACTAAACCACTACCGAAAGACTATACATGAACTGACCCCAGGGCTCCAACTGCATATGTAGAAGAGAATAGACTTGTTGGGACACCAGTGAAGGGGAAGCCCTTGGTCTTGACTCTCAGTGCAGGGGAATGTGCCGGGGGTGGTAAAGGGGGTGGATGGGGGGAACACCAGTATGGAGGAGGGGTAGGGGGGAGGGGGTCTTATGGACAGGAAACCAGGAAAGGGAATAACATTTGAAATGTAAGTAAAGAAATATATCTAATAAAAAAAATAGTGAGATACTACAGGTTCATTGGTTGTATTTTTATCAGGGGACATAGTATATATCTAAATGATTTTAGATATACTAGATATGTGATGCCCATTTCCAGTAACTTTTTCATAATTTATTTAGTTATTTGACTTATTTATATGTTTTATTTTATTCCCTGTTTTATATACATATACGTCTATGATTTTATACTAGTGATTCTATAACTGCTGATATTTCTAATTTCCTTTTTATCCACTCAGTATAAATCATATTCCCAAGTTCCTTATGCCCAAAGCTTCATTAATTAATGGTATTATGTTTCATGTGTGTTATGACTATTTGTGTTACTCCTTCCTCCTATAATTGCTGTCATCATCTATTTCAACAGGCCTTTTTCTTTCTTGATTGCTACGTCGTCAATCCCAGCCAAAATTTTCACTACAAGTGACATTTCATTTTAAAAAGGAAAAGGGGGAGTTGGAGGACAGTGGGCTGTGAAAAGTTCCCTGATTCCTGGTCGAGATAAGTCAAATCCCTCAGGCACCCTAAGAGATGGCAGGCACATTCCCAGTCTCCCAAGCAATCAGGGCCCTCTCAAGTAACTGCAGCCTTTCACAGACCTCTGTCGACAGATCAGTCACCTAAGGCAACAACCCAATCCCCTACTCCACAGGTGAGGATGTGACCACAGACCATGTAGACTCAAGACAGACCAGAAATAGGGCCACTTCCTCAAATATATAGATGAGGTCTCCTCAAGCTCTCAGATCAAACCAATAGGAAGTACCTGCGGTCAGACACTGAAACATCCAGAAATTGTATTTAAGAAACATGTTCAGAAGGATTAAAGGTGCACAGGAATTATTCCATTATCTGAGAGCTTCTATCATAAAAGCTGTAACACTGCCACTTGGGGGAAGAGATCTGCTCTCCCAAAATTGCTGCTAGAAGTTCCCCTGAATCCCTCGCTGGCAGCCATGGCAGAAAGGAGCAGTACCAGCAGCAGAGACTGTTGAATCAGTCCCCCCTTCCGTGCCTGAATTCTCTCCCCCTACCTGATCCCGCACACCTAGCTGGGCCAGAGATCTCTGTGGGGTGTCCCTAGCGCATGCAGCCCCACACTCCCTGTCCTCATTGCAGGCTCCTGGTTCCCCTTCATTCCTGATTCCCTGCAATTTCCAGCAGTGACTGGATGCTCAGGAGCTTGGGAAACCCTGCTTCTTTGGCCTCAAGCTGCACTGTTTCTCAACCAGGCTGAGATCCTAATCATAGGCTGTCTTCTTCCACCTGCTGAGAGGTGAACTAGCATGTCACAGAAACCCAATGCCTGATGATAGCATAGGTGAAATGCAACCTAGCATCGCGCATTTCCTCTGCCAGAGTGGGGTTCACACACATCAACAGTGGCAGCGAACATTGAACCACAAACGTCAACTCTCTTCTGCCATTTGTTTAATTTGGGAATCACAGGTGAGTTCCCTGGCATAGCCCTGGCACGATCAAAGATCCTTAAGGTGTTGCAAACATCACTCTTAACCTCAGAGGTGATCATCCAGAGATATTTTTGGTCTTTCAGATTATCATTTCTCTTGGCAAATGACATCTTCTGGAAATTTTAAAAGTTCTGGCAGGAGCAAATTTCCAACGTGACCTAACAGGCCTGAAAAGGAGCCAATTAAACCACCTTGTCCGGACAGGAGAAGGGCTCATTCCCTTTTCCTTCATTACAATGATTTATGTCCTCAGTGTTCCTAGTGAGCAAAACACAAGCAAAAACATCTCATGTGCACAAACCTATTAATGTCACAGCTGATATTTTTCTCCACACTATCGTTTTTCTTCCTTTACTCCTTTGGGTAACCCTGTGAAGACAAACTTTATGGAAGATTTCTTCAAAATAGTACATAGGAGTCTTTTATTCATTCTGAAATGAAATTATGTGTCGATGCTTTGCTTTGATATTCATCCTTTGAGTCCTTTGTAGCAGCTTCACTCTCTGGTCACATCTGTAACGTGAGTCACCCATTTCGAAGATGTACCATGTGTCTGTTTCCATTGCCCTGAATCTGTTTTCTTTGGAAGGATGCATTGTTAGGAATTAGGCATCCATTGCCTTACCCACTATGAACAAATCCCTCCCATCCTTTCAAACCCAACACTGGTATATTTTAAAGAAACACTGAAAATATTTATGATTAAAATGTGGCAAGGAAATATGAGTCCCTTTATAACGTGAAACCTCATTAAAATGAAACGGAATAAGTATAGTCTGGCTATAACTCAGCCAATAAAAGGTCAATATATGTACATCTTTATCCTTCTTACATGACACCCACCACTGTTCCTTGGCTTCCATTATACTCAGGAAAAGCCCAGGGAGTTCTGACAAATTTTCATTCAATTGTGAAAAGGATGAAAATCTAAGGTGCCAAGGGTAGAAAGCTCTACTTTAGCATAGTTCATCCTCCAAAAAGTCACATGCATGAGATTGGCTAGGATGACAGTGTTTAGAAGGTGACAGCCGTTATAGATATTAAAATAAACAGGGCATGGGACTCTACTCCCAGAATGAATTAGTGTTTTCACTATGAAGTTGGGCAAGTCTATAAGAATGAATTCATTCCTATTAAGAAAAGTCTAAACCTTTGTTTCCCACTCTGTTACCCCCTGCTTCTTTACTCTACCTCTTGTTCACACATGCTCCACCCACCACAAAGTCTTCATTGGTGGCTAATACCAGTATATGCTCTTGAGCTGACAGAACTGTAAGCTTTGCTTACCAAGCATGTTTTGTTTGTATGTTTTCATTTTATATAAAGTATCCAAGATCGTATATTTTACTACAATAACAGAAAAGTATCTTAACTATATTTCCTAACTGACTTCTACATATCTGTGCACAAAAGTGGGCTTGTAACCATCATGTGTTAGATCCAAGGGAAATACAACTATAATAGACATGATTTGAACTCAACGATTTAGCATTAGCAATTAAGAAGACATTGGGAGTCAGAGATTACATAATCAACATTGTCTGTCAAAGTCCAAAAAAGTAATTATGGCAAATTTGAGAATTATATACATATGCAGATATATAATAAAAGATTTATTAAAGATTGATAAACTTTAATATTTCAGCTAATGAGTTAAGCTTTAGGCACGTTTTACAATCTACAACTAATTTATATATAAAATCTTCTTCAGAGTATGAATTTGCCTATAAGTTCTAATAGCATGTTATAATAAAGAATTAATGTTTAACATTATTGCTCACTTCCCAAAAAGTTACACTTTCAATCCTTTCTATTATAGGCAGATGTTCAAACAAATATGCTTTCACTAGCAATTATTTTCTGTTACTGAACCAAGTTTTTGGAATGTGGTTGGTTCTGTTTTGAAGTGTTTAGTTCCTTCACCAATACTGTGTTATAAAAGCATTGATCTGCTCGCATGTCATTTAACTTGCAATAACAAGAGGAACTCCCTCTCTCACTTCTATGAAATGAAGCTTCTTGTGTTTGGTATTTGCAGTGGAAAATGAATGGATGTGGTGGCTCATCTAACTCAGTCAGAAGTTAGAGTCATCACATCATCTATTCATATATTCTCGGTGCCCAGTAAACACATGAAACACAAATTAGCCTATTTCTTTAACAAAATGCCACCAGAAAAGTATATATTACTTACTGGGCCACCGAAAAAGTAGAAAGAATATTCTTGTTTGCTGGTTTGCTAGTTGCCACACAGGATCTGAATATGTAGCCTAAGCTAGGCTTTGATCTCAGGACTTTCTCCCTTAGTTAATACTGTTGGTGCTAAGGGTGTACTCCTGCTACAGCTTGACTCAATTAACATTTCAGTGTCCAATCTAAATGTAAACTGCAGCATCTGGTCTTTTGGAACGATCACATGACAAGATTGCTCCCTATGAAAAGCAACCTCTGGATCTTGAGCACACAAAAGGCCTATGTGTATATCACACACTGAAAAGAGGTGAAGGACAGTCAACAGGACCTTGATTTAAATGACCTTTCAATCAGGAATGTGATGATGGGCACAAGATGTACTTTTTTGTAAAGAGGAAGTTAGTCAAATGACTGAAACTCATATAAGAGGTTGATTCTGAATAATTGGTTGAGTATACCTTCATGTCATCATCCTTTGTCTGAAATAGTTATTGTTAATTTGTCCTATCCATATTCATGATAGAGCCAAAATCTTGATAATTTGAAGGTCCAAAATGTCACCACACCTGGAAGCAAATGGATCCTAACTGAAGTATGGCAGATATAAGAATTTATAGGAGCTTCACAGATGACTATCTTAAGTGATTTCAAATCAGGCTCGTAGAAATACATTGTTATACATCAGATGACTGTTAACTAATCAATTGGATAATTAACACCTATTATAGTATATTAAAGTATCTAAAAGTCATACTTCAAAATTATTAAGAACTTACAACTTTATTCCTTGAGACAAAGGAACAACCCATTTTCCTTACTTTTCTATTTTTAGAAGTTGGTCACATAAATGAATTAAGTTGAATTAAACAGCATACACTTGACAAAGATCTGTATATGAAACTGAGCAAAATAAACCTAAGTTTATAGAAGAGCTATAGCTGTAGAAACGTTAAATAAAAAATTATCTAGCACAGCTAGAAAGATTCATTAAGGAAAAAATCATAGTTTTCTGTTCATAACCAGCCAGTATGGTATATTGTTCATAAGGTTTAGGATGCTGTGTCTCTTTTTGGTTTTCATTTTTATTTGAGAGCTACATCTTAGAATTTGTGCTATATTCTTATTGAATCAGATTTGTCTGCACAAGTTTTGGGATCATTATGAAAGTAATTGTAGCAAATTCCTAGCCTCAGAATTAAGTTTAATGAGTTCGGGTTTGATTACTCTTTACTTGTTTCAAGAGATAATATTTTTCGGTATTTATAATGAGTTGCAAATTTTATTCAACATTTTATTATTGAAAAATTCTTTGGTCCACATTTGGCTCATTACATTCAAATATTCATCATGGTAACAATAAGGTGAAGATTAAAAATATAATTTATAGTTTTGTAGAAGAATGAACATTAACTGGTCTCATTTGTAACACAAGGAAGTAATATGTGAAAGTTTGTCAAAATCAATAACTAATTGTAATGTATTCATCTTACAATGGAGGAACTATAATAACTCACCGGAAGGTGTAATCACCTGTATGTCATTACAGATTCATCAGAGCTACATATTCACACATTCATATTCCTTATTGATTTTATTTACCAACAGAATTCCAATCTGACTCTAATCTAGTTAGTTCTATGCAATGTTTCAATATTCGAGTAAAACAACTTATTTTATGCAATTTTATTCATTACTTTAAAATTGAAAATATAAGAGAACATTTTATTGTCTTTTTGTGGAAAACCAGTGAAGGATAGCAAAGCAAAAATAATGAATAAACTGAAAATACTTCATGTGCTCATTAATATTGATAATATCAATTAGTCTCCAGAGATTGTATATTCTTTTTAAATGGCTTTCATGTGAGTGTGGCACTTCTGATGCATATAAAATTACGTATAAATTTGAAAGTACATAAAAATAATGCATATGTAGTTGTGCATGCCTATCAATATAGATATTGTTCAATTATTGCTCAATTAACCTTATCACAAGTAAAGGTGGACATAATAGTGGAAATGCAACTATACCACACACCGCTTCTCATCCCTAGTATCTTAGGAACAATAACTTTTCTTAGGAAAACTAATGTAGGTTCAGTTGTCTATCATTTGTAATCTTTGTACGATGCAGGCACATGTGTGTATATACATTTATGTTGTGTTAATTCAAGTAGACGTGTCATGGGATGCATATATGAATCAGTGGACAATTTTACATGTCAGCCCATGCTTTCTGCCTTGTTTTAAACAGGGTTTCTTGTTCACTTCTTTGCATTCCAAGTTAGCTCCTGTGAAGGTTTCCTGTGATTCTACACTTTTTGCCTCACATCTGCAATGGATGTTATAAGTATAGACATTTGCTACCAAGTCTGGATCAAAATATATTCTTTGAACCAAAACTTGAATGTGCAGATCAACCACTTTACCCACTAGTAAGTATTCTAAGCCTCAAGTCTCTGCTTTAACCAATATCAAATAAAATTTGTTGTAACTATTTAAGAGTTTTTCTCAACTTTTTTTTCTTTTTTTATTGGTTATTGTTTTTATTTACATTTATTCCCTTTCCCACTTTCTCATCCATAAACACCCTATCCTATCCCCCATCCCCCTGCTTCTATGAAGGTGTCCCCCAACCCACCTACCCACCCCTTCCTGCTTCCCTGCCCTGGCATTTCCCTATACTGGGGCATTGAGTCTTGGTAGGACTAAGGGCTTTTCCTCCCATTGATGCCCAACAAGGCCATCCTCTGCTACATCTGGAACCCTAGGTCTGTCCATGGGTGGTAGTTTTGTCCCTGGGAGCTCTGGTTGGATGATATTGTTGTTCTTATGGGGTTGCAAACTCCTTCGCTCCTTCAATCTTTTCTCTAACTCCTCCATTCTCTCAACTTTTTGGTCATTTTCTTATATTACATTAATGTCAAATCTATGGCCTTTTATTCTGACCATTTTAAGCTTATTGAAAATGAAAAATATGGAAAATTGACATTATCTTATTGAGTGATCAAAATTGAGTATAGTGCAAGACAGGCTTCTTCAGCAATTATCTTGTTCCTGGGTTATACATATTTTTCCATTATTATATATTTTCCTGGAAAGATTCTATGACTTTAAACTTCTTTATCTGCATACACACACATACACACACACACACACACACACACAAACACATAGACACACACACACACACACACACACACACACACACACACATTTCCAGGATTCATATTGACCGTTTGGAGAAATCAAGGGCATACATAAAAAAATCCTTATCTTGTAAGGCCTAATAAGATATAAACAAAGTAATTTATAATGTTCTAAAACTTGTTAAAAAAGCAATAAAGAAGAGAAATTCAGATTGTTATTTTTAAAAAGTTGGTTTAAAGAGAAAATTATTTTTACTTAGATATTGGAAGATGATAAGAAAACTGTATGATGATAAAGGCATTTCTTCTCTACTATTGAGACCAAGAGAACCATATATTCCAACTAGGGGACAGAGAACATTGGATGTGATATTTAGTTTATTATGGTCTGAGTCTCCATGCCTCCCCTTAGCACACACCTTCATGATGGACACTTGGTATGGCCCCAGTGATCAGCTATGAACCTGTCCATGTGACTAGTTTATGAGTGAACTATGGGAATAAACAACTATATTTATGGCTTCATAATATTAGTTTATTCTTAATCATTACTCAATGTTTTTACATATGGTCTATGAGATCTAAATATTATGTGTATCTCATTGGTTCAACAAAGGTGAAGGTATTTGCAGAAGACAAAACTCTTTATACAAAAAGAAGTCTAACTCGGCATTCAAATCACTTTCCAGAAAATAGGCATTTGCAATGCTTGGTTACTGAAAGGTGTGTTCTCGTTTTTAATAAAAACTACAATAGTCTTATAGAAGAATAAGTCAGAAGTTAGTATGTAGAAAAATCTATATTGCAGAGTAGGAGAGCAAGAGAAAAGGATGAACACATAGTAACATAAAAACCGATTAGCAAAACCTTTTACTGCTTTTATTAGGGCTCATTTCTCAGGCAATTGAATTGTTACAAGACTATTTCAAGAACTATGGTAGCAATTCAGTTTTCAACAATGTACTGAAAGAAAAGATAAATTAGGGAGACTAGAGGCTAGAGACAAATGTTGGACTCTAAGCAAAAAGAGTTTGGGATGATGAATTAAAGAATAAAAACATGGTAAAGAGGTGGTGAAAAGAATTAAGAGAATTTATTTTCACTGGATAAAGTTATTACATGGATACATTGGTATCAAGAAGATATTTACAGCATCAGAAATTGCTACAGTTTTGTTCTTGGTAGACATTCTCTTGAGTTGTGACATTTATTAGAGCAGAAAGATCTTCAGACATGACATGCCAAAACCCTCAATAAATGCAAAAATAAGGTAATTTGAAAATTAGTAGCTGTCTATAATATGAAAGCAGTGGCAATTGTTTATCATTAGATGTGAGAATTTATTGAGTGAAAAAGAAATCAAACTGATTGCAAACTGTGTATAACGCCAAATTTATTTAAGATGCTTTGTTAAGGATAAGGGAACATAGGAACAACATTATATTCTACAATGCATAGGGCTTGGGAGAAAAGAAGTATATTGGAACAATAAAAATAATCTTTTAAAAGTTTAAATATAATTGGAATATTTAATGACAAGCAAGTATATGAATGCACATTTTGTGATTTTTTTAGGGAGATCAGAAGGAACATCTATTCACCATTGGTATAGTACACAAATTACCATCCAAAGAGATGATTCCACTCAAGTCTACCTTTGTAAATACATGAGCTTATCAGCATTAGTTATAGTAGTATGACTTAGTCAAAGGCAGATGCCTCAAGGAAATGCCCACACTAGCATGGGTGAGAACTTCAGCTTCCTTTTGAACCCAATGCTCAATTTTTATAGAGTTTCACTGAAACCTGTCTCCTCTCTTCTCCAAGAGTTGATCGGGGTTCAAACTGGATAACAGACAAGTGAATCTTGGGTCTTCCAGAACTTCTAAGCTTACTATACTTCATAACATTCATGAGACTTTTTATTTTGCTTATTTCATAGGGCATAGCTAAACAATGCAAGAACTAATTGATATTTTATAAAACAAACTATAATAGAGCACAACAATTCCTCAACTGTGTCGATTTTACTGTTTGTGGGACAGTCAAAATATCTGAAAGTATCTTTGTTGTCATATTGGTACAAAATATAGTGTTATGCTATAAGAATTAATATATTCTCGAATAGAGTTGACACCAAGCCTACTGATAAAATCCCTACCTTATTCAACACATCTTCTATACCCAATCACATAACACTCTGAAGTTTAGAACATTTACAAAAAATATTCTGTGATGTGTGGATGAAAAGGAAAACATAAAACCTTTAGAAGAGAAAGAACAAATTAAAAACATTAAAATATTTGTATTAATCTCAATTGAAATTCCAGTTTTCATTGTTTTTTGAAATGTCAGAGAAATAATCTTATGTTGTAATATTTATAAGTGTTTTAAAAATAATCATTCTCACCCCGAAGGATAATGAGAATAAATTTCCAGTCTCCACTGGGCACAGTGGCTTTATTCCAAAAAGGGTGGGGATCAAACGGGTGAGATTATGGAAGGGGAGGAGTGACACTTTAAAGTGATCAAGATGAACATGGATAGGCTGTAAATCACATAGAGAAAAACACTTGATATGGTGTGATGAAATGAAGTTCCAACTCCCGTCTTCAGCCTCTAACTCTGATCCAACCATGAAGGAAGAATAAAGTCCAAGACAATGATATCCTCAGCTAAAACTAAAGACACTCCTTAGGACTCTCACTCTAAAGTACAACATTTTGAAAAATTATAGACAAAAACTAGCTTGAAGAAGAAATAACATCTCAACAATAATTTGGGTGTATTGGTGACCAATCAATATCATATTAAAGCTGAGGTAAGCTGTACAACTATGAGATAATTAGCTAATAACATTAAATGGTGGCTACATGTTTGAACTCAGGTCTCTATGCTTGCATTCAAATGTGCCTTTGCCCACTGAGCCAGCTCTATGATGTCAAGAATATATGTTCTTGAAACACATTAACATATGAAATCTATGAAAACGTGTATTCACCATGTTTTTATTGTTGTATACGATGTTTTATCTAGTGAGTATATAGACACAGATTAAATGAGTTATGTATATGAGTTTTATGGTTATTTGGTTGGGAACAGTTTTATGCAGCCAGAAGTTGCCTTGAACTCAGTGAATAGAAGAGATGATCTTGAATTTCTGATCCTGCTTTTATTTTCCAGGTGGAAAGACTGCAGGCGTGCACACCATGCTAGTTTCTGGAGTGCAGTGGATGAATGAAATGCGTAACCTCATGTATGATAAGCAAGCACTGTAGTATATTGAGAACATACACATCCTATGTTTTCATACTAGAAACTTGCAGGTAAACTCCTTAATAATTTCAAAAGAAGGTTTATTATCAGTTTCCATTTTTTTTAGCTATCATTAGCATAGACTAACAATCATATTTCTGTGAAAAAGTTAATGTTCCTACAAGAGTACAGTTAATTTAATTTTAATTATCAATTTATTCAAAATGAAAATTACAGAATTGTCATATGTATCCGTGTGCTTGTTACCATTAATAAATCAATTTTAATAATTTAATATTTTTCTCTCATTCATTCTTGGTTACTTTTCAGGTTGCACACATGGAATGTACTCACTGATAAGTGGATATTAAGAAAAAAGCTCAGAGCAGCTACGATACAACTTGGAGACCATAGGAAACTCAAGAAGAAGGAAGACCAAAAGTGTGGATGCTTTAGTTTTTATCAAATTTTGTAAACTTTTCATGTAGCAGCACTTTTATGGCTTAAATAAATTGTTTTTTTTTTTGTGACTTAAAGTCTATACATTAACAGTTAACGGGTTTCCAATTAATCTGTACATGTTCACTTATGAATGTAAGTAATTTTATTCCTTTTAATCTGGAAAAAATTCTACAAGATAAATTTAATTTTAAAAGTATTTATTATTAAAATGTATACTTTTGTTGAAAATATTAGATAAACCTTAAATGATTAATCATCATCCTCTGCACACTTTTACCATTAATCAGGCCACACCACTTGCGTTTTATCATTTTATTACTTGCTTTACAATTAATTTCATCCATCTTTCATTTATTATCTGACTTAGTACATTTTATATTGTTCCATAAATCGTAGGAAAATGTCTTATATAATTTCTTTCTTCTCCTTATCAGTCTTTAGCTTTCCATACATAATCCTTGCTAAATTTTTGTTACTGTTGATTTTCTTTTATACAGATGTAAATAATTTGAAAATAAAACTACATGTTCCCCTTTAGAGTGATGAATGCAGTGTTTTTCTGTATGGATCTGTATTGCATTTGGAACTATTTTGGTTCCGTCTATGGGACACCTGATGTATATTCTTTCCAGTTTAGTGTGTCTAGAAAAGTATGCTTTTGGTTACTGAACTATTTGTTTTAATATTTTTTTTAATTTTCTTTGAAATTTTGAAAATTCATATCATGTATTTTGGTCAGTTCAGCACTGCATTGTTCCCTCTTACACTCCTACTAAACTTGATGAATCTTTGTTTATGAAGGTTATGTTAGTGAACGAGTCTTATAAAATTTTAAATACTGTCTGCCTGTTTTATTCTTTTTGCATAATTGAGTTTCTTCTGGTGAGACTGAAGTTTTAAATTTTTGCAGTTTCTTTTAAAAAAAATTTCACATTATTTGACTCTTTTTATTGGATATTTTATGTATTTGCATTTCAAATATCATCCCCCTTCCCTGTTCCTTCCTCTCCCACTGCCCCTCCCCCTGTTTCTATGAGGATCCTCCCCCTCCTACTCACCCACTCCCACCTCACCATCCTGGCATTCCCCTATATTGGGGGCATCCAGCCTTCACAGGACCAAGGGCCTCTCCTCCTATTGATGTGTGTGTAGAAGCAGCTTCATTGTCAGTTAGCTTAAAAGACAAACTATAGGTTTTTTGAAAATGGATGTTAGGAAAAGAGCACTTGGCAACAAGGATGCAAAGCAGACTCCAGGGCACAAGCAGAGATGGTGGCCAAACGCTCAGCCTTAATATAAGCAAAGCACTGAGCTGAAAAACGCAGGCAGAATACCATATTCAGTCTGGGATCCAACGCAAACATCTTGCTTATTTTTTTGTTTTGTTTTGTTTGTTTGTTTTTGCATTTTCCTTATTGGATATTTTACATATTTACATTTCAAATGTTATCCCATTTCCTGGTTCCACACTCTCCCATCCCCCATTCCCATGCTTCTGTGAGGATGCTCTCCCTCCCACCCACCCACTCCCACCTCAACATCTGGCATTTCCTACACTGTGAAAAGGAGCCTTCACAGGACCCGGGTCTTCTCCTATTGAGGCCTGACAATGCCATGCTCTTCTACACGTGCAACTGGAGCCATGAGTCCCCTGATGTGTACTTTTTGGTTGGTGGTTAAGTCTCTGGGAGCCTTTTGGGGGGGGGGGGATCTGGTTGGTGGATATTGTTGTTCTTCCTATGGGGTTGAAAACCCCGTCAGCTCCTTCAGTCCTTTCTCTAAGTCTTCCATTGTGGTTCCCAATAAGTCAGATGGTTAGTTGCAAGCTTCCTCATCTTATCAATCAGGCTCTGGCACAGCCTCTCAAGAGGCATCCATATCAGTCTCCTGTCGACAAGCACTTCTTGGCAACAACAATAGTTACTGGCATTGATGGTTGCATATGGGATGGATCCCCAGGTGGGGTAGTGTCTGAATGGACTTTTTTTTTTTTTTTTTTTTTTTGGTTCTTTTTTTTTTTCGGAGCTGGGGACCATACCTGGGGCCTTGCGCTTCCTAGGCAAGCGCTCTACCACTGAGCTAAATGCCCAAACCCCTGGATGGACTTTCATTCAGTGTCTGCTCCACTTTTCTCCCTGTATTTTCTCCACTCAGATTTTGTTCTCCTTCTAAGAAGGACTGATGTTTGCATTTTTTCTTCTTGTTCTTGAGCTTCATATGGTCTGTGAGTTGTACCTTGAGTATACAGAGCTTTTGGGCTAATATCCATTTATCAGTGAGTGCATACCATGTGTGTTCTTTTGAGAATGGTTTAAGTCATTCAGGAGGATATTCTAGTATCATCCATTTGCCTAAGAATTTCATGAAGTCATTGTTTTTCAATAGATGAGTAGTATTCCTTTGTGTAAATGAACCACATTTGTTTATGCATTCCTCTGTTGATGGATATCAGTGTTCTTCCAGCTTCTAGCTATTATATATATAAAGAATGCTGTGAACATAGTGGAGCATATGTCTTTGATATATGTTGGAACATCATTTGGTTTATGCCCAGGAGTGGTATAGCTGGCCCTCAGGTCGTGCAAAGTTCAATTTTCTGAGGAACCTCTAGACTGATTTCCAGAGTGGTTGTACCAACTGCAATCCCACCAACAATGGAGGAGGTTCCTCTTTCTCCACATCCTCACCAGCATCTGCTCTCACCTTAGTTTTTGATCTTAGCCATTCTGACTGATGTGAGGTAGAATCTCTGGATTTACATTTCCCTGTTGACTAAGGATGTTGAACATTTCTTCAGATGCTTCTCAACCATTCTATATTCCTCAGTTGGGGATTCTTTGTTTAGCACACTACCCCATTTTTAATAGAATTATTTGTTCTCTGGATTTTAACTTATTGAGTTCTTTGTATATATTAGATATTAGAAATCTATTGATGTTGGATTGGTAAAGGTCTTTTCCCAATCTGTCAGTTCCATTTTTGTCCTATTGATAGTGTCCTTTGCCTAAAATTGCTTTGCAATTTTATGAGGTCTCATTTGTTGATTTTTGATTTTAGAGCATAAGCCATTGGTATTCTGTTCAGGAAATATACCCCTGTGCCTATGTGTTTGAGGATCTTCCCCACTTCCACTTCTATTAGTTAAAATATGTCTGGCTTTATATAGAGGTCCTTGATCCACTTGGACTTGAGCTTTGTACAGAGTGGATTTGCATTCTTCTACATGCTGACCACTAGTTGAACCAGCACCATTTGTTGAAAATGCTATCTTTTATCCACTGGATGGTGTTAGCTCCTTTGTCAAAGATCACATGACCATAGATGTGTGGATTTATGTCTGGGTTGTCAATTCTGTTCCATTGATCGACCTCCCTGTCTTTGTACCAGTAACATGAAGTTTTTTCATGATTGCTCTGTGATACAGCTTGAGGTCATAGTGGTGATTTCCCTAGAAGTTCTCCTATTATTGAGGATAGTTTTCACTATCCTGGGTTTTTTGTTATTCCAAATTTATTTGCAAAATACTCTTTCTAACTCTGTGAAGAATTGAGTGGGAATTTTGTGGGGAAATGCATTGAATCTGTAGATTGCTTTCAGCAAGATGGCCATTTTTACTATATTAATCCTGCCAACCCATGAGCATGGGAGATTTTTCCATCTTCTGAGTTCTTCTTCAATTTCTATCATCAGAGACCTGAAGTTCTTGTCATACAGATCTTTCATTTACTTGGTCAGAGTCACACCAAGGTATTTTATATTATTTGGACTATTGTGAATGGTGTCATTTTCCTAATTTCTTTCTCAGATTGTTTATCCTTCGAATACAGGTAGTCTACTGATTTGTTTGAGCTAATTTTGTATCCAGCCACTTTGCTTAAGTTGTTTTTCAGGATTAGGAGTTCTCTGGTGGAATTTTTGGGGTCAGGTAAATATATTATCATTACATCTGTAAATAGTGATATTTTGACTTCTTCCTTTTCATTTTGTATTCTTTGACATCATTTTGCTGTCTAATTTCTCTGGCTAGGACTTCATGTATATTGAATAGGTAGAGAGGATGTGGGCAACCTTGTCAAGTCCCTTATTTTAATGGTATTGCTTCACGTTTCCCTCAATTTAGTTTGATGTTGGCTACTAGTTTGCTGTATATTGCTTTTACTATGTTTAGGATGGGCCTTGAATTCCTGATGTCTCCAAGATTTTAATAGAAAGGGGTATCAAATTTTATCAATCGCTTTCTCAGATCCAATGAGATGATCATGTAGTATTTTTCTTTGAGTTTATTTGTATAGTGGATTTTGTTATTTCCTTATATTGAACCCTCCCTGCACCCTTGGATGAAGCCTACTTGATCATGGTTAAAGATCACTTCGATGTAGTCCTGGATTCAGTTTGCAAGAATTTTATTGAGTATTTTTGCGTGGATATTCATAAAGAAAATTTCGCTGAAGTTCTGCTTCTTTGTAGGGTGTTTGTGTGATTTAGGTATAAGTGTAAATTAGCTTCAAAGAAAGAAATGGGTAGTGTTCATTCTGTTTCTGTTTTGTGGAATAGTTTGAAGAGTATTGGTATTAGGTCTTCTTGAAAGTCTGATAGAATTCTGTACTAAACCCATCTTGTCCTGGACAATTTTTGGTTGGGAAACTTTTAATGACTGCTTCTATTTCTTTAGGGGTTATGGGACTGTTTAGATGGTTTATCTGATTCCAATTTAACTTTTGTCCATTTCATCAAGATTTTTCAGTTTTCTTGAGTATAGACTTCTAAAGCAGGATTTGCTAATATTTTGAATTTCTCAGTTTTTGTTGTTATGTCTCCAGCTTCATTTCTGATTTTGTTAATATGGGTACTGTCTTTATGCCCTCTGGTTAATGTGGCTAAGGATTTATCTACCTTGTTGATTTTCTCAAAGTAGTAGCTCCTGGTTTTGTTGATTATTTGAATATTCTTTTTGTTTCTACTTGATTGATTTTGAAAGTTTAAAATTGCCCCCTAGACAAAAGTTGAAGCCAAAAGAAAAAAAAATAGTCAGGCCCTGGAACTGCCTGTTCCAGGAACTAGCTGACCACAGAAAGAGTAATTGCACCATCTGGTTCAGGCACTTTGTTCCAGAAACTAGCTAACCATATCAGCAGCTGACCATAATAGCAGCTGACCATAATAGTAGGAACTGGTTAGCCATAAAGTTAGATTAAAATCTTAAAGAACAATCATGAGAAACAGGAGGTTCTTCCTTGTGATTCGGTATGGTTTTTCCTTTAAATACCCTTCTCCCAACCATTCAAGGTCGAACTCCTCTACCCCTGCATGGGATACGAGTCTGAACCCCAGTGCACTGTTTTCTGTCATCCCTATCAATAAACCTCTTGTTGATTGCATCAAGATTGGTCTCTTGTGAGTTCTTGGGGGGTCGCATAACCCTGAGACTTAAGTGAGGGTCTCCCCGCTCAGGGGTTTATTCAATTTCAGCCCTTTGTTTGATTATTTCCTGCGTCTACATCTCTTGAGTATATTTGTTTCTTTTTGTTCTAGAGCTTTCAGGTGTACTGTCAAGCTGCTAGTGTATTCTCCCTCCAGTTTCTTTTAGGAGGCCATCAGAGCTATGAGTTTTCCTCTGAGCACTGCTTTCATTGTGGCCCAAAAATTTTTGGTATGTTGTGCCTCCATTTTCATTAAATTCTAACAAGTCTTTTATTTCTTTCTTTATTTCTTCCTTGACCAAGTTGTTGTTAAAGGTTGAATTATATTTGTGTAACTATTTTCTTTTGGGTTAGTTGAAATTAAATTACTTTCTTGCTTTTTCTCGGGTGCGGTTTCCCTCCTCGTTTAGAGGTTTCCATTTATTTTCCTTTGTAGGACTGGATTTGTGAAAAGATATACTGTAAATTTGATTTTGTCATGGGATATTTTGGTTTATCCACCTATATTAATTGAGTGTTGTACTGGAAATAGTGACCTTGGCTGGCATTTTTGTTCTCTTAAGGTTCGTAAGACATCTGCCCAAGATCTTCTAGCTTGCATTGTCTTTGTTGAGAAGTCTGGTGTAATTCTGATGGGTCAGACTTTATGTTACTTGACCTTTATCCTTATTGCTTTTGTGTAATTGGTGTTTTGACTATTAAGTGCCAGTAGGAATTTTTTTCTGGTCCATTTTATTTGGTGTTCTGTAGGTTTCTTATATGTTCATGTGCATCTAGTTCTTGAGGAGAGAAGTTTCTTCCATAATTTTGTTGAAGATATTTGCTGTCTTTTTAAGTTGGGAATTTTCACTCTTCATTTTTTTTTATTTTTTATTAGATATATTTCTTTTCTTATACTTCAAATGTTATTCTCCTTCCTGGTTTCCTGTCCAGAAGCCCCCATTTCCTCCCCTCTTCCTCCCCCATACAGGTTTTCCCATTAAACATCCATCTTATTGCCCCCTCCCATATTTCCCTGCACTGGGGGTCAAACCTTGGCAGGACCAAGGGCTTCCCCCTCCCTTGGTGCCCCAACAAGGCTATTCTCTGCTATATATGCACTTGGAGCCCTGGGTCAGTTCATGTATAGTCTTTCCGTAGTGGTTTAGTCCTCAGAAACTCTGGTTGGTTGGCTTTGTTGTTCTTATGGGGTTTCAAGCTCCTTCACCTCTTTCAATCCTTCCTCTAATTCCCCCTCAAGGGGCTTCTTAGAAAATTGGACATTTCATTACCTGAGGACCCAGCTATACCTCTCTTGGGCATAGACCCAAAAGATGTTCCAACATACAACAAAGACACGTACTCCACTATGTTCATAGCAGCCTTATTTATAATAGCCAGAAGCTGGAAAGAACCCAGATGCCCTTCAACAGAGTAATGGATTAAGAAATGTGGTACATCTACACAATGGTATATTACTCAGCTATCAAAAACAATGAGTTCATGAAATTCATAGGCAAATGGAATGAACTAGAAGGTATCATCCTGAGTGAGGTTACTCAATCACAGAAAAACACACTTGGTATGCACTCATTGATAAATGACTATTAGTCAAAAAGTTCGAATTACCCAAGATGCAATCCACAGACCACAGGAAGCTCAAGAAGAAGGATGACAAAAATGTGGATGCTCCCACTCCCACTACGGGGGAAAAAATATCCATAGTAGGGGATATAAAAGCAAAGTTTAGAGCAGTGACTCAAGGAATGGCCATTCAGAGCCTGACCCACATGTGGCCCATATATCTACAGCCACCAAAACTAGATAAGATTGATGCATGCTGAAAGGGACCGGATATAGATCTCTCCTGAGAGATACATCCAGAGCATGTCCAATACAGAGGTCAATGCTAGCAAACCAACGAACTGAGAATTTTCACTCTTCTATAACTATCATACTTAGATTTGGTTTTCTCATTTTGTTCTGGATTTCCTGGGTGTTTTGGTTTAGGAGCTTTTTGCATTTTTCATTTTATTTGACTGTTGCATCAATGATTTTTATGGTGTCTGCTGCCTCTGAGATTCTTGAGTCTTTTGTATTCAGTTGGTGACTCTTGCATCTATGACTCCTGATCTCTTTATTAGGTTTTCTATCTCCAGGATTGTTGCTCTTTATGATTTCTTTATTGTTTCTCTTTCCATCTTTATATTCTGAATAGTTTTGTTAAATTCCTTCACCTGTTTGTTTGTGTTTTCCTGTAATACACTAAGGGATTTTTATGTATCTTCTTTAATGGCTTCTACTTGTTCTACTTCTGTTCTCCTGTAGGGAGTTATTTATGGCCTTTTTAAACTTTTTTAACATCATCATGTGATGTGATTTTAAGTCCAAATCTTGCTTTTTCTGTGTGTTGGGGTATCTAGGACTTGCTGTGGTGGGAGAACTGGGTTCTGATGATGACAAGTAGCCGTGTTTTCTGTTGTTCTTGTTGTCTCTGACCGGACATTTTCCTTCTTGTAAGCCTGTAAGCCTGTGATCTTAGGAGTGAGAGCACTCCTTGCTGACCAGTTATCTCAGGGCAAGATTTGGGTACAGAGCACTGCAGGGCAGCCCCAGCTTTGGGTGCAGATGGAGACCAGATGGATCCTGTCTCAGGCTGTTCTGAGTTTTCTCTGCCCTGTGAGTTCCTGGCAAGTCCTGTTTTAGACAGTTATTGGAGAGAAAGTGGGGTCTCACCTGTGGGTTCAGGAGTGAGAGAACTTCTAGGAGATCAGCTCTCTCCAGGCAGGACAGAGGGCTGTAGGACAGACTGCCTGTTATATTTTAATGAGAAATTTTTTGCCATCTTTAGATTTACTCTTTGAAAATAACATAACCCTATGCTAAATGTATGCCTCTCTTCCATTACTTTTAAGCAACATGATGGTTTGTTTTAAATGTCTTATCCAATGTCTTTGCAGTTGCTTGCATGAGTAATGCTAGGATCATAGATCTTTCTGGATTTGCAAGTTCACAGTTTTTCCACTTCTGGAAATACTTAAGCATTTCTCACAATATATTTCTTCTTCTTTTTCTTAAAATTTCATATATATAGGTTACTTAATTTTTTGATATTTGAATATTTAAAATTTTAGATGTTCTTGTATTTTTAAATGTTTGAGTTTGGACTATAAACATATCTCAAAAGTAGAATAGTTACCTTGTGTTTGCAGATTATTAGGGTCAAACGCTACTACTTCAAAGGAAAAATATATACTTAAGTAAAAAGTTAATTTTGATGGTATTTGTTGCTCTTTTGTCTTCTTAACATTACAGCCATCTAGGATATTAAATTTATCAAAGGATAAGTATTGTCTCACATGCTATACAGTGAATAAAATACAGATTCATATGTACCTGTTTTTTAACTTAATTATAACTCAACTTGACTTTTTAGGTAAATTGGCAGATGTAGTTAAATTATAGCAAATTCAAAAACATTTGTCTATTAGCCCCAATATTTGTTAATTTTGAACTGAATTTCATTGATTTGAAGTGATTATGTGGTATGATTTGCATAGTCCATAATCTTAATTGTATATTAAATCCTGAAGATCTTATTCAGAGTTCTTCAGTAATTTTGTATTCCTATAATTATACTAAATGTTTTCTCTGCATAATAGCATAACTTATTTGAAAATATTTTAATCTGATCAACTCTTCCTTGAAAGATTGATTTTATCATAGAATTTGGTGAATGTCAGAAAGCAGTTAATCTAGAGGTTTTTGTGTGATAATTCCAAGGGATTCAGTACATTCAGTCATTCAGTATACTCAGAATATTCTGTGGAATAATTTTTGGCTTGCTATAAATTTTTTTTAATATTTGGCAGCTTTTTTTTTTTTTTTACTAAATCTACCTAGCATCTACATTTTTTGTTTTTTGTTTTTGTTTTGTTTTGTTTTTGCTGTTGTTGTTTGATTGGTTTTTTTGTTTGCTTGCTTTCATATTTTAAAATTATGGAATGATGAATTCTTATGTACAGCACAGATTTTGACAAATTACCATTTAAGAATGGAAATATCCCAAACATGTATTGAAGTGTAAGCTATCATAAACAGAAAACAGGAATAAAAAAAACATAATGAAATCAGTTTGGTATTATTAGCAAATATTTTTAGTCAAAACAGATTAACACAGATGACAGATTTTATGTAGTACTTTACTATGATTGTAACATTCAAAATCTACAAAAAGTACTTCTTATATAACAAACCTGAACCTATTGGGAACAGTCTCCAGAATATTTCATTTTCCTTATAGTTTGAAGGTTTAAATTAACTGGTAAGTTTCCACTAGTGTATATAAAAAGGATCTTCACTTAAAATGGAGACCTATCTGTTTTTTCTCTCTTAATGACACACACTTTTTTTTTCATCAGTCCTCAACTCATAGATCCATACAATTTTATTTTCTTTTATTAAGGTAGGGTAGGGACAGTTTAGGTCTGCTACAAACCTCCTCTTTGTGAGGTATAGATTAAAGAATTGGAAAATAAAATAAAGGCACATAGAGATAATTTATGAATTATTTTGCAAATTTGGACATATGCTGTAAATTTGAATAAATATACTAAGACAATTTTACTCTATTAACAAGAGACCTCTAATAATAATCATGTGTGAGATGATTCTAAAAATCTGTCATTGTATGTTATACAGCATTAAATTATTTTAATTGCAATGCAAAAAAAGCTTCCTGTTATTTGTTGAAATATTTAACACAGTGAGGACAGAGAAGCTGGCATTACATAAAATAATTCTTAAATAATAAATGATGAGGAATTTGATGAAATGCACAATATTATGCTTAGAAAATTAGCTCATTTTTGTCTAAATAGATTACATAGATGGATCAACATTCCCAGCAAATTTCTATTTTGAACACTGGGTTGTACACAATTGGACAAAGAGCCCAGAAAGTAAGAAACACTCTATTGTTAAAGACATCTTTGTCTTTGGACACAGGACATAGAAAATCTGTTTCAGTCTTTATAAGTTTCTCTTCTGGCTTGCTTACAAGATACTTTGAAGACTAATTGGAGATGAAAACATTGATGGTCTTCTGTGCTGTATTTTTTCATCCTGGAAACACTTAAATAGTAAAATGGAGACATGTTAGTTATTATGAGCATGGTAGCCTGGCAGACTCTCAACTAGGTGATGTAAGTAAACCCAACCCTCTACTTCTGTCCCATCACGTGGCTTGCTAGGTGCCTCTCCTTCAGGCTGGGTCCCTGGTCCTTCCTCTGTGTCTGGTTGGCGAATATCCTTCCATAGACTTACTCAGACTTTCTAGCTCTGTCTGGAAGTTCCACTTATCCTCTCCTGCTTGTTATAGGCCATTCTTCTCCTTCTTAAACTAATCAGAAGATGATAGAGGAGATGTTGACCACACACTGAGACAAGTGAGGCTTCATAAAAATAACAATGGCAAAGTCTACCTGTACTAAAATCCCTGCTCTGTGTATAGAAACCAGGATTTGAATAGCACAATCTTTACATAGCTCACAAGAGCACAAGAGATTGTCCCAGCAGATCTCACTGTGTTGGGATCAACACTGTACAGCTATAATACTTTCATTTCAATGAAATGTGTCTTCTGCTGCAATAATGGCATGATGGGTATACAGGCAACCAATGACTTTCTAATTAGATAGGAAGTCTGCTCCACAGGAGTAGTTTTCTATAGTTTTTTTTTGTTTTGTTTTGTTTTTTACTATAAACCTGATCAAAAGCCCATTACTTGGAAGACCATAGGCCCTATGGGCACATAATCTGTTGTTGTTACATTAAATGGTTATAATGTAAATATCCTAAATATTTACATTCACAATAATGGATATGTGTTCTCAACTATGGTCAGAGAAGCTTCCAATTATAGTAGGTAATTGTGAATGTAATGACATAAACATTCAATGTCCCAAGTTCAAATAACACTGAATCATTAGTAGCAGTAATCTAGATCAAGCTCTTATCATCCCAGGCTCAGGAAAATTAATGAAAAGAAGTACAGAAAGAATGTAAAAGGTGATATACATGGAGCTGATGTATACAATGCTGATTTCCGAACAGGAGATATGCACATAGCTGGTGTATATATCATCTCAGAGAAGGTACAGTTTCCAGCACAAGATCAAGACAGTTAATTTTTAGCATAGAGGCACTTCCGCTGAGGCGGTTTTCTGACATTTGATGGCTATTGTAGGACAGACAGTCATTCTACTTTTGGGATGTGACCATGAAGGTACATAATTTATAGGCCAATGGATTACTACTATACAACTTTGCTTTTTATTTTACTGATAAATATCGTAGCCAAAAGAAACTTAAGAAAAGGTTTAATTCATCTTAGAACTCTCAGACCACAGTCCTACACTCTTAGGAATTCAAGCAGGAAGTCAGAGGTAGAAATTGGATTCTCAACCATGGAGGGACACTACTTACTGACTCACTCCTCCTGCCTTGCTTAGCTTGCATTGCTATAAAGCCCTGGGCTACCTGCCCAGGTGTGAAACCACCCACAGAGGGAAGAACAATTTCACATCAGTCATTCTACAAGAAAATGACTTGCCTACAGGTCAATCTGACAGAGGAAATTTTTTCACTGAAATTCCCTCTTCAAAATATGTCTAGGTTTGTTGAGCATAACTACAGCAGTAATTTGAATTATGGTGATGATAATGAAGATGATGATTATAATAACAATAATTAATAATAGTAGTAAGTATTAAAAGGCCATAAAATTGGAGAGGAAATAGGATAAGATGCGTGAAGGGTAATTGCAAAGATATAATGGTAGATGTATATGATCCATACCCTGTGTATTAATGTATAAAAGTTAAATGAATAAATATATTGTCTTAAAAATATCAAATAGGAGTTAGAAGTAATTGATTCAGTTATAGCTAACAACATATTTGGCCAATTTCTTTCTGAGGTTAATTCTTTTCCTTTCTCTTTCTTTATTGGTTCTTTGAGAATTGTATATTTCTGTCCTATTTCATTCACCTCCTATTAGAACCATCCCTCTTGCAAACCAAATCAAGTTAGTCTTCTTGTTTTTATTTTAAACTCACTGAATCAAAAATGCTTATAAATCCTATATTTACTCTAAAGCGTGTGTCAATATACTGACGTGCTGTTGGCCTACTGGGAGCCACATCGTTAAAAACGATTCTCCTTTACACATTGAGTTTTTACTAATGATGCTTCAGGCAACTTAAGAAACTTCATTTACCATAAGAATCAAAGCAAATCAGCCCACTTCCAGTAGAAAGACAGGATATTAAGTGAGAGATGGGGTTGCTATCCCACAGTCCAAACTCTGATCCATAAGTGTTCCTGTCTGAAAGAACTGCAGGAGAAGAACCTGAGGGGAAAAAATTGTCCAGCGACAGGCCCACAGTGAGATCCAGCTTCCCACTGAGCCAAAGGGGAGGCTTCAAGACCTGACACTATTACTGAGGCTATGGGGCACTCACAAAAAGGGACCTATCACGACTGCCATCCGAAGTACCCAACAAGCAGCTGAAAGGGTCAGATGCAGATATTTGTACCCAACCAACGAACAGAAGCTGCTGACCCCTCTGGTTGAGTTAGGGAAAAGCTGGGGGAAGCTGAGGAGGAGGGCGACCCAGTTGGAGGACCAGCAGTCTCAATTAGCCTGGATACCCGAGATCTCTCAGACATTGGATCACCAACCAGGCAGCATACACCAGCTGAGGTGAGGTCCCTAACACATATACAGCAGAGGAATGCCTGGTCTGGGTTGTCAGAGAAGATCCACCTAACCCTTAAGAGACTGGAGGCCCCAGGAAGTTCTGATGTAGTGTTGGGGGGTGGGGGAGGGAGGAGATATGGAATGTGGAACAGTAGGTGGGTGGACCAGGAGGGGAATAAAATATGAAGTGAAAAATGAATGAATGAATGAATGAATGAATGAATGAATGAATGAATGAATGAATGAAAAGGATAGGATAGGATAGGATAGGATAGGATAGGATAGGACAGGACAGGACAGGACAGGACAGGACAGGACAGGACAGGACAGGACAGGACAGGACAGGACAGGACAGGACAGGACAGGATAGGATAGGATAGGATAGAAACAATTTTTAAGGCAGATTTATTTTCCATTCTCAAATCTTTGTCATGGTACATTTTGGCTGTGTATATGATCAGCAAATCCTTGGTATGCTGTCCTTCAGATCCATCTGTCTTAATCTCTCTTTGCAAAACTCCATTCTTAGATATTTTGTAGCGAGCATTGCAGGCAGGGAAAGACAGTCCCTCTAAGGGCTTCTGACAGATTTCTAGATTTAACACTATGTTTCTAATATGTTTAAAGGAGCAGGAATATGGTCTAGTTTTGCCACTGATGACATTTTATGGGTGGTAAACATCCACACCTACAGAAAGTGAGGAGGAACAGCATTGCTGCGGCAGTTCAGAAGTGTAGAAAACATAACTTGTGATCATCAGCCTACGAACCACCTGCAAAAGCCAGCCTATTACTGTTCTGCAGTAATCTTCATTTACTTGTTAAGTTGAGGTTAGTTCTACTAAGGAGTATTATAGATTGATTTTTTTTTTGCAAAGTGTATATGTAACATTTGCGAAACTTAAGTCTCCAGAATCCTTGTGTTTTAGGAAGTTTTAATTTATTTTTAGCTAAAATTAATATGTTTCAAAATTGAACATACATAGCAGATGGTGATTTTGTTTAGTAGAACATTTAGTTAAATCTAATATGGTATTACATTTTTAAAATGAATAAAGTTTATAATTTGAACTTATTTTTCAAGCTGGTAAAAGATTCTTCAGATACATAATCATAAACGAATTGTGCAAATTTTCTATATGTTTCTCCCTGTGTGTGCAATCTATTTATATAAGAAATCTAAGAGTTAAAGTCCATCTGTATTACTAGAAAGCCAACTAGATGCAAATTTTAGTCTATGCCTTCTCTAAGTATCTGAGAGAAATTAATCACTTTGTTTGAATAAGTCTTTCCAAGAAAGGTTTTTCATTAATCAAATAGAAATGGAAATACTACACATCCCTTAGAATTGCTGCAAGGACTAAATAAACCGTAAGGAACTAGATAAAACTCTGCTAAACTATTAATGCACACGTTGGCTCCTTTCATCACTTTGGAAACAGCTTTTCTCTCTAAATCCGTGGTTCTTAATTTTCCTAATACTGTGACCTTTTAACACAGTTTCTCATGTTGTGATGACTCTAAAGACAAAATTATTTTGATGCTATTTTATACATGTTATTTTGCTACTGTTATGAATCATAATGTAGATATCTGATATGTGACCTTTTAAATGGTCATGTCTCACAAGTTGAGAACTGTGGATCCAAGCTAAATTTGCTTTGACAACCTCCATGATTCAAGTTGAAAACTGTTTCACTTCATGTGTCCACTTCTTCAACTTTTTCAGAGCTAAACGTCTACTCAGACCTAATCTAGAATCAACTCATATTTGCCCAAGAATCAGTATCAAAGCCTTTTTTATTCCTCTTTAGCAATAATCTTATCCACTTCTCTCTCTCTCTCTTTTTTTTTTTTTAACTTGAGTATTTCTTATTTACATTTCGAGTGTTATTCCCTTTCCCGATTTCCGGGCAATCATCCCCCTAATCCTTCCCCCTCCCCTTCTTTATGGGTGTTCCCCTCCCCACCCTCCCCCCATTGCCGCCCTCCCCCCAACAATCACGTTCACTGGGGGTTCAGTCTTAGCAGGACCAAGGGCTTCCCCTTCCACTGGTGATCTTACTAGAATATTCATTGCTACCTATGAGGTCAGAGTCCAGGGTCAGTCCATGTATAGTCTTTAGGTAGTGGCTTAGTCCCTGGAAGCTCTGGTTGCTTGGCATTGTTGTTCATAAGGGGTCTTGAGCTCCTTCAAGCTCTTCGAGTTCTTTCTCTGATTCCTTCAACGGGGTCCCGTTCTCAGTTCAGTGGTTTGCTGCTGGCATTCGCCTCTGTATTTGCTGTATTCTGGCTGTGTCTCTCAGGAGCGATCCACTTCTTGGTTAAATCTAAAGGGAGACCCTTTCTCCAAAAAGAAGTATTTGATATAACTGTCTTCCTTTGCCCCATAGAACTCAAGAGAAACATGGTAAGATTAAACTCTAGTTCTTTCTCAAATGGTTCAGGAGTCAGTGAGAGAAAGAAAAACAAACAAAAACCTGAGATGTAGACATACTGCAGGTTGTATTGGGATGCCAGGTATTGTTTGAAGAATCCAAATGGTGTGCCTTCAAAAATCTAAAATGAAACTGAGAGGGGAAAAATCTGCTGTTATACCTATCAAAAATATACTTAATTTATGGTGTAAGGCTTTTCATTTATCTACATCTTTCTTCTGACAACAATTCATTGGAAACAAATGGAGTATTTGGTCCTTCCTAACTAAAGCTTCATAAATTAGGTTAGTGTTAGGAAGACCTAAGAGACCAAGGACAGCACAAGCCTTCCTATAATGAGGTGTAAACTGTGAATACATTATTCTTACTATTGCTATCTGTCATTATTTTGTTCTTCAATTTATAATTTTTCCCCATCCTCCCTCCCCTTTGTCTATAAGAGGATGCTATCCCACCCACCTACCCATCTCCACCTCATCCCTCTAGCATCCCCATTGTTTGGGGCACCAAGCCTCCCCAGGACCAAGCACAGTCCTCCCTCTAAGGCCAAACAAGGCAGTCCTCTGCTACATAGGTTGCAGGCGTGGGGCACAGACCAGTTCATGTATTTTCTTTAGTTGGTGGCTTATTCCCCAGGAACTCTGAGGGTTCTGCTTAGTTGATATTTCTGCTCTCCATGCCCCCATGGGGTTGCAATTTCCTTCAGCTCCTTCAGTTTTTCCCCTAACACTTCGATAGGGGTCTCTGGGCTCAGACCAATGGTTGGTGGGAAGCATCATTTCTAAAAATCCACCTTGTTAACCTTAGTATTGATTTCATTAAGCCATCTATAGTCAATGACCTAGATTTGACTTGAAGGGCATATATATGCTGTTTACTTGCGGACCCAACTGACTAGTATTACAAACAGTATGGTACAAGAATATTATCCACAACAAAATCCATGTATACTTCTATGTAATTAGACCATCAAATGCAAGATTGTATTCTTTCAAAAGTAACTGAATTTCATAATATATAGCTGTGACATTAGGCACATAAAATTCCAAAATGAATCCCTGATTAATTGTATCTTAAGCTATGCATAATATCTATAATTTATCTCTTTATTAAAAAATGACTGGATGAAACAAAAGATTTTGCCAACTATAGTTTTTCTTTAACACTCACAATTAATATTTGCTTATGATGCTGAGCCTTTTAGATTGTGGTTTTGAATATAAGAACTAGTTAATAGTTCTTACTCTTATCCTTGTGCTCTTTGAAGCTGATAAAAAGGTTTATTTAAAGGAAGAGTACAAACCTACAGAATGATACTGTTTTCGCACTATATCACGATCAAGACGGTTCTTCCCTTCTCACTGAGCATTTGATAAAGTCATTAGTCTTCCTGATGCTAGGAATTTAGGCATGGCTGAACCTGTTTTCAAAGGGCAAATAGGATCTTCTAGCATGTATGTGCTTTCAGATCACGTTTAGCACTTGAATTAAGTAACGTAACACTGATTGATCCCTGGAGGAGTGCTTACCCATAGATTAAATGTCAAGACTGAAAAATTGGACTTTAGATCATGTCTCGACAAATGTAAGAAAGTTTACACCACAATATAACCACAGCCTCTTTAGATGTAATAATTAGTTAAATTGAAAACACTTGTGGTTAGAATAGAGCCATTAAAATAACTTTTTTTTCCTCGTTCAAATCTTGTTCAACAACTAGAAAAATCTAAAACAATAAAAAGTAAATCTAAGCTAGCACATGAACTATTAAAATGAATAAAGTATTAATTCAATTATTGTACTTTTCTAAGGATATGATATAAGCACTAAGTAGTATTTTGGAACTCTGTGTCAGACTTGTGAACTAGGATATGTTTTTAATATAGGAACAGTCAAATCCAAATGTTTGCCAGAGAGTACACAGTAAATGGATTGCATTTAAAGGTTGATTGTATTCAGATTTCAATGTCAATTACTAACAGTAAGTAAACTATAGATCTTTGGGAATAAATAGTACTAGGCGAAATGATATCACAAGGTTGTTAGTTACAACACGAAGACAGACAGCTCTTTCTCATAGCCAGTTTCATTTAATAATACATGTCTTCTTGAGGATTTATTAGCATATATTAATAATACATAATAATGAGTTTCATTATGTCAAGTTCATAAATGCACATAATATACTTTTATTGTATCCACTCCCTCATTACACCTCTTGTCACCCTTCCACTTACACTGACCCCTTCTTCTTCCTAATCAGTCCATCTTCTAGTTCCATGTTGTTTTTCCCCCAGTGCACTAATGAATTAAATTAGAATTGCTTAAAGCAGCATGCTGAGTTATTCACAGGAGAATGGTCACCTTATTGGTATTTACATTCCTGTAGAGAATTTCTCTCCCTCCTTCAGAAACATTCAAAATCCTAGAGACATTCTGGGAGAGGTGAAGCCAAAAGAGCCCTTCCACCTGAAGCAATAATTACTGTTTTGAAATCTTCAAAGAATAGTGGATCACTGTGATTCACGATGAAAGGTAGACGGGTCAATCTTTTTAAGGCTCAAACACATCTGTAAAGATCCCATCAGACTAGAAGACAGTTTCCTATATATAACACTACTTCACTCTTTTCCTAACTCTTATTTTCTTTCCCCTCTTTCTCAACAGGATGTCCCCGTAAAATTTACAAAGTGTCATATGTGTCCCATTAAAGTCTGAATATTTAAAACTCACTTATTTTCATCAGTTTGACCAATAATGATTTTCTGCAGTCACACATGCCCTACTTCAAAAAGGATCTTTTCTATGCAAAATGACAGCATAATCAATCAATCTATGGACATATATATATATATATATATATGCATTTAGAAAAAGATTAACAGGCACATCATGCCCTTTTAGGCAAACAACAGCAGTAACTTCTCCATTAGTTCCTATGACTTCTTCATCAATGGATAGAAGGTCAGTCAGTACCAGAAAAGGGAGTGGGCAACAAATCCAATCAGAATGTGTTGGCTATTGCCATAATGTTCATGTGACTGTTATATTCCTCCATTGGACACACATTGCCAGTAATTTGATAATGTAGCTTGTAGGATCCACAACTGTGTGTAAAACTGTTGTTGACAATTCTGCATCACCTCCTGAAATTATGAACACTAAATAAAAGAAAGGAATCTTTCAGTTCAGTTCCAGCTTGATTTCTCTATGTCCTAAAGTCAAATCTTCTGTCTTTAGCAGAAGAGCCTTATCATCCAGTTATAGTAGGCAAAAAAGAGCAGTAGTAATAGTATACATTATTCTGTCAGTCTCAAAAATCATCCATGATCAACAATTTAGAGGGAGGTAACCCACCACTGGATAAAGATATTCATTTAGTAATTTTATGGCTTCCTAGAGCAGCCTAATCACTCAGAGTACCACTTTTCACATTTTTAAACATTTTAATGCATGTATGTGTTATGTTGTGCGCAAGCCACCTCCAAAATTACCATTTTCTCACTCTTCATAATCCCTTTATCCCCTCCTCACCTTCTACCCGTAGACAGCTAACTTGTACTTTCAAGTCATGTATGTAATATAAATGTCTAAATTCTTGGAACCATAAATGCAAAATAACTTATATTTGTCTTTCTATGACTAGATTAATAACAAAACAAATAAACAAACAAAAAACAGTATCTGGTCGAATCCACTTTTCTGCAAACAACATAACTGATTTGTCTTTATTCATGTAAAAAGAAATTCTTCACACACACACACACACACACACACACACACACACACACACATTTTCCTTTTCCTTGTCAGTTAATCTCTTACTCAACACCTAGGTTGGTTGCATAATTTGGATATTATGAACACTAAGATGCAGGTGTCTTTATTCTGACCCAAGTATTGTAGCAGCTTGTTTTCTCATGTTAGTTATGTTACCCAAGAAGCTGTTTGCAGTATCCTACATGTAGGTGAAAGGAAGCCTTCCCTCAGTTGGCTCTGATTGGTAGATAAAGTTGCCAGCAGCCAATGGCAGGGCAGGAAGACAGAGGCAGGACGTTAAGGATGCCCAGACAAGACACAGAGGAGAGGGATGAGAGTCAGCCATGACAGGGGTGTAGGATAGACCACATTGGGAAGGAGCAGGACAGAGAGACAGCAGAAATGTAGGTACAAAGGGAAAAGTGGTCCCAGAATGGTCTGGGACATCAAAGATAAAAATATAGATTTAGTAAGTGTTAATTCAGGAACATCAGAGGGGAGTGGGTGCTAGCCATATGGAGGTGGGCAAGCACATAAACATTGAGCTAGTTAAGGCATATTAAAAATAAGCTAGCATGTGTGTGCGCGTGTGTGTATGTGTGTGTGTGCGCGCGCGCGCAAGCGTGTGTGTGTGTGTGTGTGCGTGTGCGTGTGCGTGTGTGTGTGTTTCATTGATGAATCCAGAGCTCTTGGGAGTGTGCAGAGGGACTGTGAGTGCATACCCACTGAGAAATACAGGGATTTTAAAAATCTAACACTACAAGTATAATGGACATTTGAGAAGTTTCAAACTTCACGTAAGAATTGGTCTTTCAATTCTTGGACCCTTACATTTACAGAATTTATTATTTTGGTATTTTACCACTATCATGAGAGTATCAAAACCAAAAGAGTCTATAATTATCCGTGACAATTCACAGGGATGCAAAGAGGGTTACCAATTTTATACTGCTGAATTCCACAGTGCTTATTTTCAAAGCTATATTAAGAATATGGATATTAATAAGAAATCTCTTAATCAGACATAGATCATTATCATATGCAAAATTTAAACTCATAGCATTGATTACAAGGCCAGTAGGGAACAGAAAAATTTCTATATAAAACCAAAAATCACAATAAACCTCATTAAAAGCGATTGGAAAGGGAGAGACAGGTTACAACCAAATATTTGCGAAAAATTATTCACAAATAACTTAGACTATAAGAAACATATCTAGTCAAGTTGTGAGCTTGGAGAAGAGGTAAACAAGAAGGAATTTTGAAGTCATGGTTAGGCTCCTAGATGTTATATTCAATGAAAATATATTACAAAGATCAGAGACTTCAAATAGTATTCAGGAAAAAGAAAGGCTACAAACTTTTCTTAGTTATTGATCAAAATATATGTCTTATTCCCCAAGATTTGTAAAAGCTACAATTTAAAGGAATAACCATGGCCTTCTCAAGGCGAGGGCACGTTTGAGAAGTACAGCTGAGGCACAGCTCATATGTGAAGTGCTTTGTTCTTCAGATTTAAAAGAACTCATCTGTGTTTTTAAACTCTGATTACCATAGAAGAAGACTGTCATTCAAAGATTAAAACATAAGACATTTACAAAAAGTGGCTCCTCAAGTAAATATCGGTGAAGCTGGAGGGATATCAGACATTTTTAGTCCTAGCACTTTGGAACCAGAGACCTCTGTGTGTTTGAGTTCAGTCCAGTCTACATAGAATATTCTATGTCAATCAGGACTGCAGTGGATGGCCACACAGAAGAGTACATAAGCAGAATGACTTGAATTTGATTGTTCGGTTTGATTTTTAGGAAGGCACATTTGCACGGTGTGGGGAGAGGTAGAAAATAGAAAACCTTCTGGGACAAATTGAAGGAGGTGTGACTATCATAAAAATAGGCTGAATAAAATTCCCAGGGAACTCCAAAATAATCTCAATAAAATATGATAATTAGGATTAAAAAGGGGAGGAAATGAAGCAAGGTACAATCTCATGTCTCAGACCCACTCCAAAATAACCAGAACTCTTTCTGAATAAGTTATTATTTGAAATATATCTCTCACTAAGGAAAATAATTGAGATCAATTTGTATAATATCAAAATTTAGGCCACTTGGACATACTACATAGTTAAAATGAACATGATTTTCATAAATTCTTCACCACTTTTATCTTCTACTTTCTGACGCCCAACTAGAGACAAAGCTTCTATAACTTTCTGTCTTGGACTCACCTCATAGCAAGTTTCAGAATAAGGTGATACATATTACCTTCACTTTGTAAAATATGAAAGCTAGTGGCATATTTTAGGTGAAGACAAAATACTGCATTTCTTTCTGTGTAAATTGCCATCTGTGCTGTTTTAGTGCTTTTCCATGCTTTGGCTTCCATTTGTCTTCCTGAGGTAGAAGATTGCACTGCTCCAACTCTACTCAACTCCACAGATGTGGACTATGGCCATTTGATGGCAGGAGGCTTCAGGCAGAAACTCCTCTCTTTACCATGTTAGAACATACAGCTTTGTGTGAGGCTAAATAGCTCTCTTCAAGTAGGAATCCACTGAAGTCTAATCAACTTGCTCCAAGCGCTAATAGTCTGCATTTTTCCTGAAGTACTCCTTGATACAGGATTACATAATATGATAGAGCTCCCCGATTATAAGATTATTTTGTCAGCTAAGAGTCCTAACTATGCCTGTGTCACACTTCCTCACATTCTGCTGTTTGTGCAGTTTTGCTCGTACAATACCAAGATTTGTAAGTGACCTGGCAAATCTTAACTGCTGTGACAACTTAGAGACTCAATTCTGGTAACATAGTAGGATTTTACAAATGTTGGATGACTGTAAATATCTGCATCTGACTCTTTCAGATCCTTGTTGGGCTTTTCCATGGGCGGTCATGATAGGCCCCTTTTTGTGAGCACACCATAGCATCAGTAATAGTGTTAGGCCTTGGGGGTCCCTCCTTGAGCTAGATCCCAATTTGGGCCAGTCACTGGACCCCCTTTTCCTCAGGCTCTTCTTCATTTTTGTCCCTGCAGTTCTTTTAGACTGGAAAAATTCTGGGTCAGAGTTTTTGACTGTGGGATGGCAACCCCATCCCTCCACTTGATGCCAGGTCTTTCTACTGGAAGGGGACTCTACAAGTTCGGTCTCCCCACTGTAGATATCAGATGCAGATATTTTCACCCAACCAATGGGCAGAAGCTGGTGACCCCTGTGGTTGAATTAGGGAGAAGCTGAGGAGTAGAGCGACCCTATAGGAAATCCATCAGTCTCAAATAACCTGGACTCCCGAGATCTCTCTGACACTGAGCCAACAACCAGGCAGTGTACACCAGCTGATATAAAGCCCCTGACACCTATACAGCAGAGGACTGCTGGGTCTGCCCTCAGTGTGAGAAGATGCACCTAACCCTAGAGAGACTTGAGGCCTCAGGGACTGGGGAGGTATGGTGGGGTAAGGGCTGGGAAGTGGGGACATCCTCTTGGAGATGGGGTGGGGAAGGTATGGGATATGGAACAATCAGACGGTGGATTGGGAGGAGTATAAAGTCTGGACTATAAAAAAAAGATCAAAGAATAAAATGAAAGAATGTTGAAAGGGCTCAGTGGTGGTTCTGGATTGATTGTGAAGTAGAGGTAGGCAGGCAAGCAAGCAAGTAGATGAATAGCTGGTATGAAGAAAAGGAACAGATAGTCTTTTCTTTCCTTTTAACAGTTAAAATTAAGTTCTCATACAATGAGATATTAAATAATATAAGAAGAATGGATTTGATAGCAAATCTTAGCAATTCAACTATGAACATGTCAGGTAAGAAGTTTGCCATATCTTTGGGTAAAGTTGGTAAATTTACAGTAGATATGAGGAAAGAAATTCAGACTAAATTAAGATAATTTTATAAGAGAGATGATATTTATGTTTCTAGAACTAAAGACAGTTTTGATATAATTACTTTGAAGTTTATGACTCACATTACTGGCCAAAATTTTCACTTGTCTTTAAAGACATGTAAATTTGCAGTATGCTGGGATCTGGCTATTTTTAGGGGTAAATGTCAACAAGTTGATCATTTAAGAGAACATGGAGTCTCTATGTGAAGCCTATGCCCTAGTTGAGTCTCTAGCTTTTCTTATGGTGTTCTTGACTTCTACAATTCTTTCTCCACCTTTTCCACCAATTGCCCAGGCTCTCCCTAATGCTTGGTTATGGGTCTCTGCATCTGTTTCCATCAGCAGCAGAGTGAAGCCTCTCTGACAATAATTATGCTAGGCTCCTGTCAGCAAGTATAGCAGAACATCCTTAAGAGTATCACGGGTTGGCGCTCTTTCATGGTTCGTGTGTTAAGTTGGGTCAGTTACTGGTTGGTCATCCCTCATTTTCTGTTCCATCCGAATCCTGCAGGCATGACAAATTGTAAATTGAAGCTTTTGTAGATGGGTTAATATCACCTTGACTTCAGTGGAAATCCTGTCTGGTTTTACGAAGTGGCCATTTCAGGTTCCATATTCCCTGATGCTAAGAGTTTCATCCGGGGTCACTTCATAGATGCCTGAGAGTTTCAGTTGTCCTAGGTTTCTGGCTTGTCCCAATGATGCACCCTTAGTGATCTCAGTTCTCTCTCTTAGTTCTCTCTCTCTGTCTTCCCCACACTTGATGCCTCCTGTTCTCAGCACCACCCCCTCTCTCACCCAGGTCCTCCCTCCACCCATTTCCACTGTGTATTTTATTTCCATTTCTGACTGAGATTCAAGCATTCTCCCTTGGGCATCCTTAACAAAGTAGAATACTGGCACCTGCTTGGGCTGCTAGCATTACCCGTAGTCACAGATGCTTGAGAGGCTAAGACAGAAGGAATCACAAGTTTAAGGCTTCCCTGGACAAAAGGGAAACTTATAGGCCCACAGGTCAACATGGCAAGACTAGTCTCAAAGTAAAATGTAAAGGGAAGACAATGTTGGCGTCTGCAAACTTTGCTTCAAGAAAAACATGACTGCATTACTAAAATAATTGTCAAAATATACTATTTTTAGAAAGCTTAAAATTTTGTATTATGACTATTCATAGCTTTTTTGGAACACTGCAATTTTGGCCAAAGTCCACAAGTGAGTCATCTTTTCTGTATCCTGTTTTAAAAACCCACGTCAATTCAGATATGAACGGAGGCAATAAAGGGGAAAGATGAGGAATCCATTTATATTAGATTGCAAAATTCCCTGGAAAGAGAGTTTTAAAAATGATAGACAAATATATGAATATGTATAAACCTCTTCCTTATTTCTAATAAAAATATAATCCACTGTACATTTTCCCCCAAATTTATATATACTATCAATATATATTAATATATACTATATATTAATGTAATTAATATATTAATTTATTATAATGTATTTTTTAACTTGAAAAGGTTTTATACTGGTGAGAATATAATAAAAACAAAAAATGATTGAATTGTATCCTGGACTGACATAGACATAGAAAAGGCAGTAACAGTGATTGACATTGGATATTTATGGCATTCTGCCTTTACTCACAGGAAAAAATAGAAGTGCTCAGAACTCTAGACTTTCCTCAGACAGCTAGACACCCAGTAAAATACAGAAAAAACAAATAGTTGTGATCTCTATTTCACATTTGACCCAAGGGAATAAAGAAGAGATTACTTCAAGAATGATTGACACTGAAGAGAACAAAACCAAGAAATGAAGACTTTCTATGTTGAAGCATCATGATATGTTGTCCAAAGTCACGGAGTTAATATTGATAACAACCATGTGAACAGTAGTCAGAGCTTAGCTGTTCAACTCCTGCATTGTTCTCCAGGGCAGGTGGAAGCATAAGCCACATTCTAAGTATTGTAGCAAGAGAAAAATTGACACATTTTCTAACACTCATATTTGACAAATATTAAGGCTAGCTGTATTTATTTGTATTAGTTTCTTTTCTTGTTGCTGTAATAAAATACTGTGTAACAAAAGCAACTTAAGGGTTTATTTTAGTTTGTAGTTCCTGACTAAACTACATCCTGGCAAACAATAAGAGTTAAGGTAGCTTGTCCAGTTGTATTCATGATTAAGAAGCAAAGTAAAAAAAATGTTCAAGCTTAGATTATTTTCTCTTTTTTTAATACATTGTGGGATCCCACTAGAGAATGTTGCCACCCACAGCAGATGGATTCTCACTAGTAGGATTAACCTAAGCTGCGAAATCCTCCATGGGCAGCCACGAGGTCTATCCCCCAGTAGATTACAGATATCATCAAGATACCAATTGAAATTATCCATTATGTTATTATAAATTACAAATTATCTTTATAATCACAGGCAGTGCAGGAGTTTGGCATTCATTAACTTCAATATGGGAACCACAGCTTTTCTGAGAAATGCTTTTAATAATTAAAGGTAATAAAATTGCATAAAGTTAAACATCTGAACACTGCAGAAGAAAGCTCGTTTTTCCCCTACCGCTCCTCCTCATCCCTGTCTTCCAAATCTTCTCCCTTTTTCATCAAGTAAAGTAAGGAGACCTAATGGGCTGATCTCATCTGACTGTCTTCTATTAGTATGAATAGTTATGTAAGGCTGCAAATGGTCTTTCTCCAATAACACCCTGCATAAAAGTCTAGGCAGTGTGGGATGTCTAGCTTGATTTTGTTTATGTATCATGGCTATGAATGTGTAATTATTAGCATTTGAGGGTTGGGGATTTAGCTCAATGGTAGAGCGCTTGCCTAGGAAGCGCAAGGTCCTGGGTTTGGTCCCCAGCTCTGAAGGAAAAAAAAAGATTGCAAGAGAAAGCATTTGATTCTGACTCTCATGTTAGTGAGCAACAAGCAGCAGTAACAATAGCCAATATGGCTTGCGGCATTTGGGGCCTTATGACAGGATATGTGAGGTGTTTTTTTCTCTCATATATAATTAGTGCTGAATTTGTTTTGTACATACATATACATGTGCATATACACGTATCCATATATACATATACGTCATATACATTGTTGTTATTTTGATACTCCTAGTAGGAATTAGAGAGAAGGGAGAAAGAAACAACAGAGCAGTGGCACTTGGAGGCAAGTGGGAAAGAGGGAGGGAAAAGGGAGGAGTGAGAAAATAAAATTGTGAAAAAATTTCATGAAAAATAGGGTCCTTCCAGGAGCAGTGAAAATTTCTACATCTGGTATTGAAGTGTATGTTATAGTTTGCTTTCAAGTTTTTGTTAAAATATGTATGAAAACTACTTACTAGATTTATTCACTTTTGCCCCAGTATTTTAAATATCATTAGTGCTTTCAAACTGCAAATATGTGATAGACTATTATTTATAACAAATATATTAATGACTGTGAAGATAAAAGCAATAGTTATGTATTGTTTAATGTAAAGTCCAAAATAAAGGACAACAAATTATTTCTCTACTTGTACACATAATGATTTTTATTATAGGTTTTCTTTCATGTAGTCATATCTCAGTATCCAACTCTTCAGTCATAAATATTAATATTTATTTGGGAATCAATTCATTAATTTGTGATATAGTAGAAGCATTACCAATATTCAATATTGATGATTTAGAATATACAAAATGTCCTCACTACAAAATATGCAGGATCTTAAACATTATTGTGCATGTTAAAATGTTGAAAGTTTTCTAAAAGTAGAAAATGATATTATTTCTCAACTTTAAAATTATTCATTACGTTATTTCCATTATTTCATTACTCTATTAACAACTCTTGGGGATAAATTCAGTGATAGAGAAAAATAGAACATCTGTTAGTTACTTCATTTACTTTAACTTAAAATATCAGAAAGAGGACAAGAGTTTATCTTTAGAAAAATATGCATCAAATTGTAGTTTCACATATTCCTTTGTCTTGATTTACAATTTTTCAAGATGGAGTATTTCTCTGAAGTTTGGAAACATGTTTTAGTGTTTATGAATTCTGGTTAGAAGTCTGGTTAGATTCTAATATTCTGTCATAATCAAATTCAATCACAGAGAAGATCTCTGGAATTCCATCCCTGGGAATTGTACTTTCTGCCCGTGCTGCTTCCTCTCATCCCTTCTCTCTATGACTATCATCACCACAGAATCTTTCCTTCATTTTGTTCTCTCGAGCTAATTGATTTTAGAACTTCCCTTACACGGGATTCTAATTCTCTGTGGAACCCTGTGGCTTTTTCATCTCAGTTTTTTATCTTCATCATTGTTCTCAAAAGCGTGTGTGTGTGTGTGTGTGTGTGTGTGTGTGTGTGTGTGTGTCTTTAAAGACAGGGTTTCTCTGCATAGCCTTGGCTGTCCTAGAACTTTCTCTGTTGCTGGCCTGGAACTAACAGAGAGCCACCTGTCTCTATCTCTGATATGTTGAGAATCAAGATGTGTGCCACCAATGTGTGTACCTTTTTATAAATTGTTGCCTAAACTTAAGCATTGTTTTTTAGATAGGACAAAGAGACAGTATGACTACATTTATTTCTATGTGAGAACTGACTAACAAGCAATGTTGAATCGCTGATGGTATTGAAGAAGATGAGGCAAGTAGTTACTTAACCACGTATAATCTGTTAAGTATTTTCCCATATTATATACAAATATTATGTTCACATCTATTTTTGTAGCTAATGTGTACTTCTAAAACAATTCATTCCCTACAAAAGTCATATAATCTCACAAGTCCTCACTGTTTCTGTTAGAAATTTACATTCATAAAAACTGAAGAATAGTTTTTCAAAAAAAGAAATTTTTTATAGAATGATAACGATAATATTAACCAACCAGACCACCCAGAGCTCCTGGTGGAATAAACCACCAAACACTGAGTACACATGGAGGGACCCATGGCTCCATCTGCATATGTAGCAGAGGATGGCATTGTCTGGCATCAATAGGAGAAGCCCTAGGTCCTGTGAAGGCTTGATTCCTCAGTGTAGGGAAATGCCAGGGCATTGAGGTAGAAGTGGGAGGATTCACATAGAAGCAGGGGGAGGGAGATGGGAGAGGGGAAAACAAGAAAAAAGGATAACATATGAAATGTAAATGCATAAACTATCCAAAAAAAAAAGAAATTTTACTTGTACCCCAAACTCTGAATCCTAGAATGTTTTTTTATATAAAAATTAATGGTTATATTTCCCTTTAGAAGTACACAAAAACTTTTTTGCTATGTTCTACAAAAAAAGGAAAGAGCTTTTAAATACTTATTCTCAGTAGTCAGGAGCTAATGTTAAATTCTTTTATCTGACATTACAAGAGTTCAAAGCATGTTGTAAATGTCAGTAATCAATTCTACAAAGGATGTCTCAGAGGATGGGATTAGGAAGCAAACAAATCCTGAGTCTACTGTTAACCTCAACTTACAAGTTCTTATACTCCATGAAAACACTAAAAAGATTGGAATCAAGGACAAAAAACCCCACCTAATTGATATGTACTAATAAAGGTCAGACAAAAACAGTAATTGCATCTCTGTACAGAACTCAGAGGATTAATCATTTGCTTGTATTACTGTTCTCAACCAAAGCCTCTAGGAAACATTGGTTTGTTGGGGTGAGGTGCAGCCCAACAATTTGTTGGAGATTACAGACGGCATTAGGATCTGGAGAGTCAGAAAGTGTTCTAGACTTTGAAGCTAAGTCAGAATAAGGAGTTACAATCAGACAGAATTAAAAATAATTCATATCATTGGATCAATAGAGAAATTCACTGAGGAAACTACACAATTAAATAAAGCTTTAGTACTGAACAGCAATGGTACATTGCTGTGCTAGGAGAACTGGAATATGGTTGTATTATTAACAACACTAAATGACATTTAAACAAGGAGTTGATTTTAAAAGGTTGCAGATTCTTTCCTATAAATAGAAGGGTGCAGGACTGATACCATTGTTAATTTTGTCATTATTTTTATACAGATAAACATCAGTATTTGAATGTTTAAATTCTCCACCAAAAATATGCAAGTTTTTGAAAATGTTTAGGAACTTGAAAATAGATGGATTTGGTGAATTTGTGTGAAACAGAACCAACTAAATACTTGGTAGAAATTAAATGTAAATTGGCATTGTATTATCTCTTCTTTTATCAAATTAAAAATAAAATTATAAGATGTGACAGTTTTGATTTTAGAGCCAGGGACAGTTATCAAATAAAGAATAACCCAGTCTTTAGTATTATAATTATCTGTTCTTTTTCTAACATATTGGTTTCCTGGTTCATGTGGTTTTCTTACTGACTGCAATGCTAGGGCACACTCAGAAAGACCAGTAATTCAAATCTGCATATAAGGAAAGAAGAAAATATGACAAGATTGTGAATGTGATTATTACTTAAAAACATCCATCCATCTTTGATGCAGTGAAAATACACAAAACCTCTAATAGCCATTAGTTTTTCTTAAAAGTCTTTCTCTAAGATAAATCTGCCACACCAGCTAATTTTTTAAAACACTTCTTTTAGTATTGAGAATTTCACACAGTTAATGTTAGACATACCACCATTCCAATGCTCCTTTTAAATGCACACCTATACTTCTCTGTAGACAGAATATTATCTCCTTTTCTTGTTATCATTTCTTCTTCCTCTCCTCCTTCCTCTTCTTCTTCTCCTTCCTCTCCTCCTTCTCCTCATCCTGCTTCTCCTCCTCCTCCTTCTTCATCTGCTTCTTCTTATTGTTATTACTATTATTATTGTTATTATTATCAATGCTGTTAATATACTGATTCCATCCACTTGATGATTCTACTTACAATAGCTTGCTCCCTCCCGCCCCCCAGTCCTTATTGATCTTGACATTCATTCAGGTCACCTTCATCTCTGCAAACATGTGTGTGATAAGTGTGTAAAGATAAAGAAAGGATGAATGAAAAATGGTGTCCTACAAAATAGAAACTTTCACTTTTCTGTAATAACCTATGAGAGGAACGAGATGGAGTAATAGTTTTAATGTGAATTCACTTTCAATATTAACAATAATATATTGCCAATAGGAAGGGGATAAGATAAAGGACAAAGATGTGTTTGTTGGAATAAAATGAAGGATGTGGATGTTCTTAGGTCAGAACCTCGGGCATGCCCTATAGACTTATTCATTTATTCTCTGTCAGAAACTAGAAAAGAAAATATAATCTTTGTTTTTAAAAATCTTGCTATTAAGGCATTGAAATATAACAAAACCAAAAGTAAAACCAATGTGTTAGTTAAAAAGACAGAGCTAGGATATTGTAATGGAAAGTAGAGTTTAGGGCTATTTTAAAAAGAATTACTCTGCACATGAATGTGTTGGTGTTTAAAAGTAAAGATAGTCACTGTAGAAGATCAGCAGAAGGAAAATCACTTCATATGGCAACACGTTGACTTTTGTTAAATCTTTCACTTCATATGGTAACACGTCGACTTTTGTTAAATCCTTCTGTTGGTTAAATTTTATATCTGCTACTGCGTCCCATCTTCATATAATGGCATGGTTTATGTCATAAGTCTTATGTGCCTGTGTTTGCTTTTCTAATATCTGAGTTTCTAAAGTGTGTTTAGCTACAGTTTAGAGGTCCTTTGACAAATGTGTGGGCTCTCTATTTCTGTCTCAGCTTCTCAAGCGAATCATCTCAAAAACTTGCTTACAGATAACTCTGCCCCATGACACTGTATTTTAATCTCCTGGTTGCTTTCATGGTAGGCAATTAAAATTTCAGGTTTACTTCTTTTTTTCCTTCTTCATCCCTATTCCAGTTTTTCCACTATGAAAGGTTTAATCACAGGGAGGAGTCAGGCTTAGTTCTTATCTCATGTGGTTGCTAAAGTTATATTTCATTTGTATATTTTCAGATCAACATAAGGAAAATAACCTTTAACATTTTTGTGAGTGATCTAGAAATCTATTTCTATGCCCTACAGAATAAGAAACTTCCACTTTTCTGTAATGACCTATGTACGAGATGTAGTAACAGTTTTAATGTGAATTCTAAATGTTTAAAACTATTCCTCTATGTACACATAACACTGCATGACACGGTTGCTATGGGCGTTGATATTTTAAGTATATAATAACTAGTTTACAGAAGACAAAATTGACATTTTATTTCAAAATGTTATAAAATAATTGTTTCTCTAATATTTTTCTCATGTTATTTATTGACAAGGCAGAATGAGATCTAACATTGACTTGCTCTACCTTCTAGGACATTGGGCAAAAATGATTTGAACTCTGTTTCCTGCCTTTTCATATTGGCAGAACATATAACACATTATGGAAATCATTTGAGTGGTTGCCTTGCAGCCTGGAAAAATATTTGAATCTTTAGTACCTGAATTTAGTACCATGGATTTAGGTTTCAATTTAAAATGATAGAACTATTTTGTTCCTCCGATGCACTACAGAGGATAATATCAGAACATAGGAAGCTGTGTATCACAGATGAACAGAGTTGGAAGAATCAGTAACTACATTCTCCTCACATGCATAAACCAATAAAAACTTAGTATTGAAGTATAAAGTCAGGTTTACAAGTCTGTTTTCTTCAAGGATTTAAAATATTCCATAGCATCTAGGAAAGGAACACCTTATTCACCATTTTCAGGACCAAAACTTGATTGTTAAAAAACACTTCTCAAAGGGAGCCACAAATGTTTTCATATACACAATAAGCATAATTTTGCTCATGTCTCGACTGGATTAACAAAAAAAGAGTTCTCAGTAAATGTCAAAGGCATCCTTTAGGGTAATATTTTTGTCGCGGATTATCTTTTAATTCTCAGACCTGTGCAAGAATGGAACAAATTATTACACATAGGTTTGTCCTGCTATACATAAAGCAAAAAATTAGAGACTCAGGAGGGGTCTAAAATCTCTTCTGCACACACGTACAGCACCCGGGCATGACTCGGTGGGTGTCTTAAAGTACATAGATTTTCATGAGTTGGTAAGCACCACAGAGTTAGAATTCAGCCACTGCTGCTTTTATCAGCCAGGGTGCTTTGAGCTGCCACCAGATTGCACAAACATATGTGATAGCCTTGGGCTGAACCATCAGTTTGGTGTCCCATCTGTGCTTATTAAATTATTGCTCTGTGCACTTAATCAGAACCTGGTTTTTCACAGAGTTGTGTGATATGTACACTCCATAATAAATACCAAAGAGATGGATTATAATTCTGCAATGTGAGCTTTTAATATGCTGTCAAAAAGTCTCTTAGGCCATTAATTTTCCAATACATTTTATTGATGTTATTCCAGAAGTAAAGCGCAACACGGATATATACAGATTTTGTATCGATGGCTCTTTGACTTACAGATTCATCAATGTTACATCTAAAATATTCACAAAACATTGTTCTATACAGAACATATACAGGTTTTCCCTTGTTACTATTCTGTAAACAATACATTATAATATAAATTTAGAGTTTAAAACATAATAATATAATATAATAACTATACATCATTTAAAATGTAAGCTAGACATAAGTTTAATTATGTAAGAGTAAAGAGATAGCTTATTTTAAAATAATAGGCCATTTTATATAAGAAATTTGAATATGCATAGCTTTTTTATACATGTGGGTTTCTTGAAACCAATTTCCTTTAGATATCAGAGATCAATTGATTTTTGTATTTTTAGAAAAAGTATTTGAGTATCTATTAATGATTTAATATTGACTCAGGATTTTAGATCCACAATCATTAATAGTTAATGATGCAAAAATCAATAAGTTCTACACAAACAGAAAGAGGAAGGCCATAATGGTTAGTGATGTCAATGAGACGTGCATCTTATACAGTTATGTTGGTCTAAAGTTTAACCTAATAAATAATCATTATTTCTACTTTTAATGTCAAAAGTAATTCATCAGCAGGGCCATACCTCCTGAAGATAACCAACTGTATCTTTTTGGTCAGAAAAAGCTACTGACATTCATAAATGCACTGTGAGTTACAGAAGACTCATTTGTTTATACAGCAAATTGTCCTGCCAAATAGTATTATTTATCATTAATTGATAATATCTGGTGTAAGAAATACAAGTCAAAATATCTGAATAGTCAGCATATAAATAAAAATCAATATAAATGACTACTATAAGTGCTTTGTTATATGTGATCTCCAAAGTTGCACCTGCTATTGAAACACGTATTAGATACGATTTCAATGTTATTTATATGAGCATTTTAAGCTGAATGTTGAAACGCTAATTGGATCAAAGTTCCATGTTCCATGGTATGTAATTGAGCAGTGTTGTGTCTGAACTTTTACAGAAGAAAGTAGAACATGAAAGCACAACTTCTAGAGGGCTTATATTACTGAGCAATGTAACTGCGTGATTGCAACATCTATGATTAGTGGAAGAAGAGCCAACCCAGACATGCGCCGAAAATAACGCTCTGTAGAGGTAAGACACATGCCTTTAATCCTAGTATTAGGGAGGCAGAGGCAGGCTGATATTTGAAAATTTGAGGCCAGTCTTGTCTCTTAAGTGAGTCCAGGACAGCCAGGGCTGTTACAGATGCTCTCATCCAACCATTGGACTGAGAATGGGGTGCCCAATGGAGGAGTTAGAGAAAGAGCTGAAGGAGCTGATGGGGTTTGCAACCCCATAGGATGAACAACAGTATCAACCAACCAGACAGCCCAGAGCTCCCAGGGACTAACCAACAAAAGAGTATACATGAAGGGAGCCATGACTCTAGCTGCATATGTAGCAGAGGATGGAGAGGCCTTTGGTCCTTTGAAGGCTAGGTGCCCCAGTGTAATGGAATGCCAGGGTGAGGAGGAGGGAGGTGGTTGGGTAGGGGAGTACCCTCATAGAAGTTGGGGGAAGGGAGGTTGGCATAGGGGAGACAGAGAGGAAATCGGGAAAGGGGATAACATTTGAAACGTAAATAAAGAAAATACCCAATAAAAGAAAAATGTAGCAGTTACACAGCCATTAAAGATAGTGAGGTTTATGCACTAAATGTGTGTGATATACTGATGTAGGTCAAATAAGCCAGAAAACAGAAAAGCAAGTGCATTAATGGTATGTATACAAAAATGTATGTACATGGAGAATACCTATCCACAATACATGGGGCCTCAGCATCCTTCCTCAAATTTCCTTAAAGAACTGATTGGATCCTGAGATGATGACGGAACGAGTGAACAGTAAGGCCCCATTTCTTGACCAGGAAACACCCGGAAGTCACTGAACTGATTCACCCTGTAGCTGCCGCAGAATTTCGTACTGAGAGAATACAACTCATTGGCATAGAAAGCCAGTGGAGATGAAATGAGGCCCATTGTGAAGCCAAAGCATGAACTGAAATAGTACAGTTAATTCAAGTCGACACAGATTTTAGATTAATTTCATACTTTACCTGGGTATCTGCTAATTTGAGCCTCCAACTCCTCAGGGGTGAAAATCTTACCATGAACCTTTTAGCATCATATATTGTGTTCTGAGGATTGGAATCTGCCAGCTCTAGGCTTTCATAGCCCACATACAGGTCGCCATCAGTGAAGGACACCATGCTGGGGATGCTAATATGCCCGTTTTCATTCGGAATCACCTTTATTTTCCCTGTTCCAGGAAAAATACACCGACGGAACAGTAGGTGGTGCCCAGGTCAATGCCAATCACTTTTGGAGTAGGCGGTGGTTAATACTGTTGTGCCAAGTAGCCAGCCAACGGGAGAGTCAAGACAGCGGAACCTGAAAAAGTAAAACATACATTTTTATGAAGATACTATCATATGCTGTACCTATAGCAACATCTCCTTAACAACACTTTTGAAACAAATCATAAAATATTTTACTAATAGAATTATTAAGAACTTGTTTTGGACATCAAATTCTTAATAATCCATTTGGCTACAATTAAAAATAAAGTAGGAAAAAAACCCAAACCAAAAGCCCTCATAACTGTATTTTTGTATAACCCATGACATGAGAATAAAAAAAAAAACCAGAAAAGCAAACAAGCCAACCACGTAAATGTCTGTGAGTGCATGTGTGAGTGTGTGTGTATAGTTTGTGTATATATACATGTATGTGTGTGTATGTGTGTGTATGTGTGTGTGTATAGTTTGTGTATATATACATGTATGTGTGTGTATTGCTCTATTGAAAATACTTTCAAGATTTCTGTCTATAATACCTGATTGATTTAATGTGCTAGACAAAGGAAAACATTTAAATATAATTAAACAGATGCACTTAATATATATAATTGTATTTAATAGTATAAAAATTATAAGTTATAGTCTACTAATAAATAATTTAATAGTGTTTTATCATAGCAATAGAAAAGTAATTAATACTGTACCTGCCTTGGAATCTGTTTAACACTTGTGTTCTCATTTTAGAATTTCTGTAACCTACTAAAACACACAAAATACTTTTCACTTCTAAATCTGCAGGCTTAAGGATGTACTTTCATTAACCTGATGTAAATGACCTGATTCTCCCTGTAATATCATAGTAACATCCACTTCGTTCATTCGCCTGTCGGGGTAGGAAGAAGAGATGGGTGTTGTCTTAAAGGTTAAATGCACAGTGCCATCTGCTTCAAGTAAACATAAATTGAGATTAGAACACAGGTTTTATGTACCAGATTTTTAAAGCAAAATAAATACTAGAATGAATTAATCTACGTTCATGAAAATATCCTCATGAACAACCAAAGCTGTGCTTGAGCTGTATATAATGATTTCAAAATAGTTCATAAAAAACGGGTACATTCCCGAGTTTTGTGGGAGTCATAATGGTGACTTCTCTACTGCTTCATAAGATTCGTTTTTATTTGTGCAGGTGGATTCTGTGGCGGTCAGGAGAGGATATAGATTCTCCTGGAACTAGACTTACAGGTAATTATGAACCACTTGACCTGGGTGTTGGGAACTAAAGTCAAGTCTTATGAAGGAGCAATAAGTACCCTTATTCAATGAGCTACATCTCCTATAGTTTTAAGAATGAGTTCTTTCAGTAACAGAGAGAAGCTTTGGAGTCACTTAGGTTTTGTGTATGCTTTTTGTTTCTCTATATCTGAGAAGGATTGAAATAATATTGTTTTTATTTACTGCCTCATCCAAGGACCAAACATTCAGTTGCTTCATGTGAGATTTTCTTTCTATATCGTTTCTTTTGCCAAAAAGTATGCAAAGGATAGGAGAATACTGCCAGACAGTACTACATCCATCCTGCATTTCTACTTACGAACCAAGGAAATGATCTCAGTATAGATCTAATGGAGCCTCTGTGAGCTGAAAGGGCCCATTCTGCCACTTAACATCTGGCTTTGTGCAACCTCTTGTTTAACAAAGGCAACAATAGTTTCTTGAATTCTTCAACAGACTTATATTCTGTACAGGAAGGATGTAAAATGATGTTGATAGTACCCTTTCCCCACAAAAGACTCAAAAAGCAAACATATTAAAGATAACTGATAACTCACTGTGTGGATGGCAGAAAAATATATTTGCCATCAACTACAGCCATCCAATACAAATGCTATGCCTTTGATTTCAAGTTTTGAATCTGAAAACTGACTCAGGAAGTGAAACAAAACAGAATCACAATTTTCTTTCTGACTTCAGATTTTTTGATTGCCTCTTCTGTAGTATATTAAGTAGCACAAGTCAAGCAAAATGTACCAGCCTACTTATTTTTTGCATTTAAGATCAATAAGAAATGGAAGGTTTTTGTCATGGTTCTACAGTCCGTTTTAAAATATTTTGTGATTTTATTTTTGTCTATAGTAGACCATGGTAGAAGGAGTAGTTCTCCAACCATCAGGGAACCTGGATGGGTCTGATCAAGACATTCTGCATCTATGTTATGGTTGTGTAGCATGGTCTTGCTATGGGACTCCTGACAGTGGGAACAGGGGCAGTCTCTAACACTTTTACCTGCTTTTGGGACCCTTTTCTGCCTCTTGGGTTGCCCCACCATCTGGGCTTAACATGGCAAGAGGTGTCTAATATTACATAACTTAATATGCCATGTTTGGTTTATATTCCTTGGAGGCCTGCTCTTTTCTGAAAGGAAAGAAAGGAGGAAAAGGGGAGTTGTGGTTTGGGGAACTGGGAGGGAGAAAAAGGAGAGCAAATTGTAGTTGGCATGTAATATATGAGAAAAGAACAAAAAAGTGATGATAAAGATAATAAAAAAGGTGTTGTGCCCAAGATAGGACTTTGGTATATCACAGAAGCCTTACATGCTGGGGTTATGTGGGGACATTTGGTCACAAGAGATATACTCTTGTAGGAAATTGTGAGGTACCAGGTTTTGCCTTTCCTTTGTTCTCTATTCATATAGAGTGGCTGATACCATTCCAAACACTTATGTCCCCATTTGTTTTCACAGTCCCACAGGAAAGGAACCGTATGGTTACAAATTAAAATCTCCAACATTATAGCCAAAGAAAGCCTTTTTCTATTTATAACCTGACTATTTTGGCTTGGAGTATTTCTCACAATAATAGAAGATCATCATGTGCCACATGACTTTAGTAGCCTTCTTAGTAAATAAAATGTTGCTACTAACCCACTGTTACTCTGAAACCCACAATCCACAGTGACCGTGAAGAGAGCAGGTCCATCACAGCTTCTCATGTGGCCTCCAGAACCACTGAGCTTTTCAACAAGGCGGGTACTTTGCTGAATCATAGCATAGCATGTGTTTTGGACATGCTTGGACTATTTCTATTGGGGTAGTTTACTATACAGTGTTTTTTTCTCTGTAGTTTTACATAGTAATACAAGATAATCCAATTAGTCATTTGAGCTTTTTCTCAAATCATTACCAAGGCTCTTCTGGGAAGTTCACTATCCTTACTGTGCTGTCTGACTATGATTTATTCAGAAAAAAATTTAAATTGTCCCATTTAGAAACCCTAATAACAGACAGATTCATTGTCAAAGGTTATGACAATTCTCTCAGGGTTAACATTTGCCCATTTCCCAGGATTCCTTTACCACTATCCATCATCTACAAGCCATATTTCAAGCATTTCATTTTGCCCTGTTGACATTACATCTTAGTAAAATGAAGTGACAGAGCCTATTTCTGTTTTGAATTTCCAAAGTTTAACTTGGCGACTGTACTGGAAGCCATGAGGACACTTGGAGCAAAATAGGAGGGGGATCACAGATGGCATTCACTTCCTCTCCAATTTTCCCTTATTCCCAATCAGTAAATAACCAATTGTCTTTCATAAGCCACTATATGAAGTTCTACTTCTTAAAAGTCATCAGGGGCTACAGTTTATGCATCTCCTAAATATCACAGAGTTGCAGAAGAATTAGACATAGAAGAAACACAGACAACCAATCCAAAGTTGGAAACTGAAGTACTAAAAGCATATGTAAATAAATTCCAAACTGTTCATGTGTGATAAAATGTAAATAAATAATGTCTTGCCCCAAAGATGTGCGAGTTTACAACTACAAGGGAGGAGGTATTCTGACTAGAGATGAAGCATGTAATCTACCCTGCTGTATTAGGTATAGAGGTAGAAATATCAAAATTAATTTCTATCAAATTAAAGGAAGACACATTTAAGTTCATATATATATATATAACATATATTTAAGTTCATAAATATATATATATATACACACATATATCTATACATATATATATACATATATGTCTCCAACAGTTATGCTACATATGTTATTTTATTATAAATACAAAATACGTAAGATCCTTTCAATTCAGGGCTTCAAAATATCATTTGGGTTTGATTTTCAACATCAATAAATCTATTTAAATCTTTTTAACATTATTTGTTTCTAAAGGGGAATTGTGGGATATTGGTGGAATAAAACAACATCACGTATCCACTAGCCATGTGAAATCAGGACATGATCACTACCTGTGTATTAATAACAATAAGTGACCAAATGACACACAAAAGAAATCAAGCATATAGAATCAACAGGTGGGAAGCTCTTTGGCACAACATGAAAACCTTAATGAATAACAGTGTATGACACTTAAGCTTTTTATTAAGCATTATTTTAGTCCTGTTGACAAAGGAATTGGTGAGAACCCACAGGAGGTAACGTTAATATTTCTTCTCTAAACTATACTATTTAAAACATGATTCTAATAAAATATTATATGAACTACACAAAAAGATCTATTTTATTAAAAAGAACTAAAGTAAAAATGCTAACACATATTCTATTATTTCTATTTTGAAGTTATGTGAAGAATATATATGTTTATAGTCAAGCTCAAATAAATGCTTGTGTAGATGGTATATGCAGTTATCTATTTGTATGGAAAGGAATAGTGTGGTTATTTGAATGTGCTGGGCCCGGGGAGTGGCACTATTAGGACGTATGGCATTGCTGGAGGAGGTGCGTCACTGTCAGGGTGGGCTTTGAGTGATCCTCCTCTTAGTTGCCTGGAAACACTCTGCTGCTGGCCTCCTTTTGATGAAGATGCATAACTCTCAGCTCCTCCATCTCCGTGCCTACCTGGATGCTGCCATGCTCCTGCACTGATGATAATGGACTGAACCTCTGAACACATAAGCCAGTCCCAATTAAATGTGCTTCTTTATAAGATCTTCCATGATCATGGTTTCTCTTCACAGCAATGGAAACCCCAGCTAAGACAAATAAATGCATGGAATTTTCTAGAAACCTCGAGGCTTTAGTTCAACAAGAAGGAGCATTCATCTCCATCTCTTCTCTCTAAATTCACATCTAGAGCAAGGACACTAATGACAAATGGAGGCTTTTAAATGAAAAGTTTGCAACTGACAGAAAAAAATTAACGTTTAGAAAGTCCGGATTTGCTAAATCTTAATGTGCAATTATCGTTTGGTATGACAAAGGATAGATGTTATGTGTTTTGATTCTCAACTATAACTAATGATCACTAGAGGAAAACACCTATAACAAAATGCTAATCAGAACAACTATGTGTATGTGTGGACCCTGATATATTCACACAATCTAATCCAGTTTGCTAATAGGAATATGCAAATGCTAATTGCATGTGACGATAAATATGCACATCACAAATAACATATTCAGATAAACAATCTATGCCAGACAGCACATACCTGGAAACCCAAAAGTCAAGAGGCGAAGGCAGATTGTATTCCATTTAAAATTCATTCAAAAATAGCAGGAATAACCTCAGCAGTAGACGATGGGAGAAGAATTATCTATGGATATCACTAATTGTCTGCAAACGTTTTTTTAAAATGTGATTTTTTTTTCATCAAAATACAGTGATTGGAGTCTAACTTCTTGGGGGAAGATGGGGAGGGGAACACCCATAGAGAAGGGGAGTGGGAGGGTTTAGGGGGATGTTGGCCTGGAAACTGGGAAAGGGAATAACAATTGAAATGTAAATAAGAAATACCCAAGTTAATAAACATGAAGAAGAAGGAGGAGGAGGAGGAGGAGGAGGAGGAGGAGAAGGAGGAAGGAGGAGGAGGAGGAGGAGGAGGAGAAAGAAGAAGAAGAAGAAGGAGGAGGAGGAGGAGGAGGAGGAGGAGGAGGAGGAGAAGAAGAAAATACAGTGATTGGGTGGTGTACAGCGAGGCAAAATACAAAATACAAATTTAACATTATAAAGGAGATTTGTTTTGTGATTTCTTGATCAAATAAACTTATTCTTAATTCCCTGATACTATTAAATCAATGACATTTTAAAATCCTTTTTAGATTAGGGCCCCAGCTGCTTTGTCCTTGTGCACGGCAAACATGAGGATGATTTAAGGCCTTAATTGATCTGGCATTGTATAGTTGCTTTTGGTTACTGCTGTATCTATTATATTCCAGCAAGCGCTAGCTTTGGTGGCATCAGAGGTGCTTTGTGGACTTTTAGTAAAGTCTTACCCAAATGTGATATCTACATATCTATAATAAATATGTACCAGGCAATCTACGCCCACTTGTGCAGCAATGGCACAAGTATTAATGGGTAACCAACTGCCCTCTTCTTGCGTATTGCTTTCTATATCAAAAAGGGATTTATGCCTGGTACTGTAAACATACTCAAAAGCTCATGGCTGATGAAATCATAGGGCCTAGAGAAGAAATTACTACTCTAGTTTAGCCGAATTGACATGATGTCAAAGTGCTTTCTAAATATTTGCACTTCCTCATACATACATGCTTCTCTTAAGACTTAATCATAGAGCCTTCACT
>NC_046157.1:42745397-42849035 GCF_011064425.1 Rattus rattus | reverse complement strand
AAAAGAAACCTAGAGTTTGAATGTATAGGGATCGGAAAATCATGAGTTTGAAGCCAATCTAGGATACACAGAGGCTTTGTCTCAAGAAGTCATGACAAATGATAAAAAAAAAAAAAATATTTCTCAAACATTTGTACTTCTTTTTCGTTTTAGTTCAATGCCCCAGATTTTAATTGAGTTAAAACTTTTCCTGGTGTTTAGCTTTTCTACTATGTAGATATTTGCTTATCAATGGTCACTGATGCTTTGACCACAAGAACTAGGAAAATTGAATCAACATTGATATCAATCTACCTAAGAACAAATCATTAATAAATAGTAAATAAACACAATAGAGGTATGTTCAATTATAAAACAAAGAAACTATGAAAATTACAGATAAAAGTATGCAGCTGGAAATATTAATTCTGAGTAAATTAACCAAGACCCATAAATAAGTGCCTCACATATTCTTTCTCATATGTGAATGTTAGATTTGAAACGTTGAATATCTATATTTAAATTCGAGTCTCCATAGAAGGAAGATGGTGAGGAGGAATAGAGATGGGATTTCAAGAAAAAGAAGAGTAGAATTTAGATAGTATGATGTGGAAAGAGGAATAATGGAACATGACTGTGTGGGTAGAAGACGGGGGATGGGGTAGAGAAAGGAGTATGGTAGAATAGCTAAAAATAAATTCTTTCAAAAATTCCATATGAAAATTCATTAATATAGATGTTTCCTAAGATTTTATATATACATATATAAACAGATCTTAAATGGAGTTACCATATTGTTTACTGCTCTTGAGGCTGTGGGACCTGGGATAATGGAGCAGATAAATGAGTCAGGAAGCAAACTAAAGTACCATGCAATACACGACATTCTTCAGAGTATCATATAATTTATACTGTGAGTATGAAGAAGATTGTATACTCTACCCATGAGTAGAATATACAATCACAAGGACAAGCCTCACAATGAGCCACACTTGACAGAGAAGCCATACTTAGCAGAACCACATTATATATATATATATATATATATATATATATATATATATATATATAATTAGCAAGTTCAGTTTTGATTAATAATCTGAGGTAAACTCACTCTCAACCTTCAGGAGGAGCACAAAAACACATTCCAATAACAATTCTGTTCAGAAGAAACCAAGGTCACAAGACTCTTGTCTTCTTTTTCTTGGTGTGTTCTCACAAGCATTCAGAATTTTCCTCACACAAATCCATTCTTGGACCATGCCCCACCACTGTATAATGGTATAATGTGCCTGTATAGAACCAAGAACCCTTCTAGACATCATACACCATCAAATTAAAAGAATGGGTTAACTTTTCAAGTTGTTTGTCAGTAGAGTTCCACAGAAATCCCCCAATATTACAAGGAATTGGCATTGTTATTGCGTACATTTTGAAACTTGATGGTGGACCCTTTTATCAAAGAAGATCTACACTAGAGTCATAGGATGTGGAGAAATAAAGCCAATACCAGCCTGGAAGCTTCATTCCCTACTGACTTGTCTTTAAAGTGTTGCAAGGCTTTAGTTACGTTACCTGGGAAGAAAAATAATTAAGAGTCTTACCCAGCTATAAGCTCTATAAGCTAGAACAACAGGCCTGGCAACATATGTCCTCTGGTGCAACAGTGGCATAAATGATATGGGAATAACTACAGCCTGATGGAATTAAAAGCCCATTTTATGAAACAGGAGTCATACCTCCCTCTGTTAATTGGACCAAAATTAGTTAGGTTATAGGCCCTGGGAAAGCGCTCAATAATATGGAACATGACATCAAGTCTAATCCATCAGCTAAACCTATGCCTATAAGCTAGTGTATCTCTAACCCTCATCAGAGAAGCTTCTCTTTACAGTTGATGATGATTAATACTAGAAACACTCAACCGTTCAACATGCAGACAATAAGAGGTTCCACAGGTTTTCATGTGACACCTATATCACATTCTTTCACCCCAAGGCTCAATGATCATCACTGGAGAAGTGGAAAGATTGTAATATCCAGGAGTTATGGGCATCTTCAATGAAACAGTATGGGTTGAGCATGACAGAGCCATTGTACACATGACCACACAGAATTTATGACTGCATAGAACAAGACCTGCACAAGATCAAGTCATCCAGAAGGTCGGCTTGGATGGGTGTGGTTATTTATTAAATTATACCTCTACCTAAGAAGTTATTGGCAATGAATGGCTGATGTAGGAAGGACAGCAAGTTTTCTTCAGGGATGTAGTCCATTAAAGCTACCCATGCTCCAGCACATGTTTCTACATCTATAAACACATAGGCTCTGCTAGGTGGACTCAGTGGATTTTGAATAAAAAAGAAACATATGAATTTGGGAAGGAAAGTGGCAATAGGAGTGAATAGGAAAGGAACTGAGGAGAGATTGAGATTAGATTTATTGAAAACACAGTATATGCATGTGTATATCAGAGAAAAATGCCTGTTTTTTCCTAATCTGCAAATATATCAATCTGAGGACTAGGCCTGGTAGTATACACCTACATATCAGAGTTTAGAGAGGTTATAGGAGATTAGGAGGTTAGACTTGGATTTATAGTAAGATCCTGTCTCAGAAATGTACAAGGTTTTACAAATTACCAGAAACAATGTAGAAAAGCATTATGGCAATGTGGTCAATATTAATTTATTTTTATCAGAATATAAAACAAATGTTATATATTAGTGTGGCACAATCTTTTTATGTATATGCATATTTATGCATATACACATACATACATATACATATACAATATATACATATACATATATATTTTTTAATTTAAAGAATTGTTTAATGTTTAGAACAATGGTATTTTCTTTCTTTTTCTTCCATTTTTATTAAATTGAGTATTATTTACATTTCAAATGTTATTCCCTTTCCTGGTTTCCTGTCCATCAGCCCCCTAACCCCTACCCCTCCACTTCTATATGGGTGTTCCCCTCCTGATCCACCCCCATTACTTCCCCCCAACAATCCCTTACACTGAGAGTCCAGCCTTGGCAGGACCAAGGGCTTCCCCTTCCACTAAGTGCCCCAACTAGGCTATTTGTTGGGAGCAATGCCCTTGAAACCCTCCATTATTGATGTTATTATTATGGTTAGTGTTAAGTATGACTGGGTTCATAGAAAATCCCCAGCCAGCTGTAGAAGTCTAATACAAATCTGGTGGTCAGAATGAATAATGATATGATAAAGTTCTGACCTTGCTGAGAAATACATCTGACATCAAGATACCCAATGTGATGACCTGTAACCATTCTGAAAAACCAACATCCTGCTGACCAATAGATATGACGAACCTGTAACCTTTCTAACATCCTGTCAACATCAGCCAATTCCCTGACCACACAAATACTGTATCCTTGGCCTGCGTAAATGTTTCCCACTTACCTCCTCCCTCTGTTACCCCTGTAATGGTATAAACTCAGCCTTGGGAAAAAATAAAATTGTTGCCTTGCTCAGACTCTTGTCTTGGCGTCCTTCTTCATGTGTCTTGTCCCCCACTCTCTTCCAGGTACCCTCGGCATTGTCGTTGACAGCTATTCATTGCTACCTATGCAGTTGGAGCCCAGGGTCAATCCTTGTATAGTCTTTGGGTAGTGGTTTAATCCCTGGAAGCTCTGGTTGGTTGGCATTGTTGTTCTAATGGGGTTGCAAAGCCCTTCAACTCTTTTAGTCCTTTCTGTAATTCCTCCAATGGGGGTCCCGTTCTCAGTCCAGTGATTTGCTGCTGGCTTTTGCCTCTAAATTTGACATGTTCTGGCTGTGTCTCTCAGGAGATATATATATCTGGTTCCTGTCAGCATGCACTTCTTAGCTTCATCCATCTTATCTAGTTTTGGTGGCTATATATTTATGGACCACATGTGGGGCAGGTTCTGAATGGCCGTTCCTTCAGAATGTGGTGCAATCTTAAGTTTCATTACATTTACAAAGAAGTTTTAATACATGCATAATAATAAAATTAAGTTAAAGCGATGTCCTAAAGATAGTTGTCACTTCCATTTGTTAAAAATTCAAATTCCATTCCACATTCTGAATCTTAAAGCACATTATTGTTATCTGTATTGATTCTATATGCCAATTGCACAGTAGAGCTCTTTGATCCCATCTACCTCATTACCCATTGATCTAACTTTCCCCACCTATACTATACTCTGATCCCACCATCCTCTGAACCACATTCCACTCTCACATCTGTGATGTCTCCGTCTATGGATTCCACAAGTGAATCCATGTAACCCTTGACATTCTGTGCCTAGCTTCCTTCACATAAGAAAAGTTATAATTCAATTTTCAATATATAATATAGTTTTTCTATGAATAATTATATAAATTATTTTACCCTGTTGTTGGAGAGCTCAGAAAGAGATAGAAGAGAAACATGTTCTATTTTTTCACTACCTACAAGTTCACTCTGGTTATCTTCTGACACATAAATGTCACAAGGAACTTGACGTCAGAATTGTTTCAGAAAAAAAAAATGGATCCATAGGATGTAGCCAGACTCATTGTGAGTGGTAGATGGAATGAATGTAATTTTGGTTAATTGAGCTTAACTTCCTCCTTTGTCCAACAAATCCACATCTCTTTAAATCTGTTTGCAACTTCATGAAATTCATATAGATATATTTTTTATCAATTGCAATTCTCTACTAATGCATATCAAATAAGAAATGATGGTTTTATCAAGTATGGGACAAACCAAGGTCATCTCTAAGGCTACTATAGTCAGAGGTGTTTGAATTACTTTCAAAATCTTACTCATTTATCTTTGGACTATCTCCAATTAATGTTTTAGAACATTGGTGATTCCCTGCAGAAATCCCCAATGTCAATGCCAATAACTCCCTTTAGAATCAACAGAACTTCATTCTGCCCTGAAGCTATTGTAACTAACATCATTGACCCATGGATAGAAAGGTTGTCCTAGATTTTTAAAATCTATTCCCGAGTGTTTTAAAGACCTGTTATTTATTTTTAATTCCTTAAAACTATGAAACATCATGTAGAAAGCCAACCATATAAAATGTGTTTCTGGCAACTCAAAATGTAAGGGTGGATTTTAATTTACTTACAAACATGAAGAAATCCAGGTCTTAAAAACACTTCAGTGTTTTTTATTATTTCTACAGTTTATCTACTTAATTTTCATGTGTCTCTCAACTCAATATATGTTGACAAGATATAAAGAAACAGTAAATGGGTCATTCAATCAATCTGAGTTCAAAAGTGTATTAGTTTCTAAAAACTTTTTATCAGTACTAAAGATTCACTCCAGTTATCTTCTGACAAGGAACATAGTGTCAGAGTTGTTTCAGAAAATGGATCTGTAGGATCAGACTGTATTCCTACAGTTTATCAGCAAATATCCAGGTAAGATATTAATAACCCTGTCAGTAAATGTACAATAGAAAAGATTTCTTTTTTTTTTCTTTTCTTTTTTTCAGAGCTGGGGACCGAACCCAGGGCCTTGCGCTTGCTAGGCAAGCGCTCTACCACTGAGCTAAATCCCCAACCCTAGAAAAGATTTCTGATTTAGGGGAATAGTTTTATTTCATACTGGAGAAGAAAATGAGTTTTCATTTGTTTTGTTCTGGTAAATCCTCTAAATGACAGGTACCTTTTGATAAATAAACCTAATATTTCCAGTTGATTTCTCATTATGTAGTGGTAAAATAATAAAACATAGTAATTTTTGCAGTTCTTTTCAAAATAGTTTAAGTCAAAGTGATAAACATTGTAAAATGTTAAAAACTAAAATAAAAACTATTTTATTCATTTAAGTATAAAATTACAGTAAACTTTAATATATAGCAGATTTTAGTGTAAAGTTACAGAAAATTTTATCATGCGTGTATGAGTAGCAAAAATAATGCTAAGTTCAGTTTATAAGAAATGTCAGTTAAATACTAATTAAAATGTGATTTTAATAAAAATGCATTTTGGAAAGAGTAGAGTTCTACCTAAACACCATTGCTTCAATATGGTTATTCTAGTGTATAGATGGCCAATGACATGTGCAGATCTTGTGTCTCTAGTATCTTGATATATTTGCATTATTCTTTAATGCTTACCCTGTTTCTGCAGCTGAACTTTACAATGTTACACTGGCCATACTATAACTGTATACAGTAAATTGGAGAGATCATTAAATTGTAAAATATAGCAGATTAGAAATAAATGACTTTATAGATTTAAATAATTAGCTAAGTAGAAAGCCTCCAAAGAATCAACAAAAAAGATGAAGATACTGATTTCTTCTCAATGACTTTGAGATATATAATTGGACATTTAAAATGAGCAGTAATTATACTGTGAATTGATATTTTGTCATGGAGTTTCATGTTAGTTATACCTACAAGATGTTTAAAACTAGACTAACTGAATGCCCATATAATGACAGAACAGTAACTTCTCCACAAGCTTGTCAGTTGAGACAAATAGGAGACTAGGTTAAAATAAATCTAAAAGTGATTGTTAACTAAGAAGATATAATCAGACTATATTACCCTGCTTTTAAAATGCATTTTTCTGAAAATATCCAATTGTGATTTTAACTGGAAAAATGTAAGCTGAAGAAACTTGTATTTTTTCCAAATTCATCATGATTCTGTGAGATTTAAATTTTTTGCCACTAGATATAAGAAATACTTCATTTTTAGCATTACATTGATCCCAAAACATAAAACTTAAAATTATGTTCTCTGCAGAATGTTATTATGAGAATCTCTCAAAATGAAAATGTTAAATTACAGACCATGTTCTTGAGTGCAGGATGGCTCATGCAGGAAAAACTTCCCACTCTCAGGGTTTCTCATATATTTCAGGGCAGTTACTTATGAACAATCTACAAGTAACTTTTCATGATGCATAACCTAGCCTGGGATTGCTGCTCTTCAGAGGACAGGGCAATATGATGATGTTCTTCTGTGCATTGATATTGTAAATACAGCTGGGAAGTGAGATGTATTCAGCTTATAACTGCAATTAAATTACTTTATATTTTGTCTCAGCACAGATCAATCATGATGAAGGCAAATCACTCTTTAACAATAGAGTTCATTCTCATAGGATTCACAGATCACCCAGACCTAAAGACACTTCTCTTCCTGGTGTTCTCTGCCATCTATCTGGTCACCATGGTGGGGAATCTGGGGCTGGTGGCCTTGATCTACATGGAGCCTCGTCTCCACACACCCATGTACATCTTTCTGGGCAACCTGGCCCTGATGGACTCCTGCTGCTCCTGTGCCGTCACTCCCAAGATGTTAGAGAACTTCTTTTCTGTGGACAGAAGGATCTCTCTCTATGAATGCATGGCACAGTTCTATTTCCTGTGTCTTGCTGAAACAGCAGACTGCTTTCTTCTGGCAGCCATGGCCTATGACCGCTATGTGGCCATATGCAACCCACTGCAGTACCACACCATGATGTCCAAGAAGCTCTCCCTTCAGATGAGCATGGGCATATTCATAGCCAGTAACCTGCATTCCTTGATTCATACAGGCTGTCTATTAAGATTAAATTTCTGTAAATCTACCAAAATTGATCACTTCTTCTGTGATATTCTTCCCCTGTATCGCCTCTCCTGTACAGACCCATTTATCAATGAACTAATGATATATATTTTTTCAATGCCAATTCAAGTCTTTACCATTACCACTATCTTGGTCTCTTACTTCTGCATTCTTTTCACTATTTTCAAGATGAAATCCAAGGATGGGAGAGGAAAAGCATTTTCTACTTGTGCATCCCATTTTTTTTCTGTGTCAATATTCTACACCTGCCTTCTCATGTATATTGGACCATCTGAAGATGGTAGTAAAGACATACCAGTAGCTGTGTTTTATACAATAATAATTCCTTTGTTAAACCCTTTTATTTACAGCCTGAGAAATAAGGAGGTAGTAAATGCTGTTAAGAAAGTTATGAAAACTTACAGTATTTTTAAAAATGCTTCTGCTTCCATAGTACATTAATTTCAGCTTATTAAAATCATTTTATTAATATAAAATATAGAGAAATGATAATGCAATTTATATATAGTATTAGTCTTTAAATATTTAGGTATGTTTGTTAAATATCCATGCATATAGAATAAAAAATAATTTGTCAACTATCAATCTCCACTACATAGAAATAAAATTTAACTGTTGTATCTACTTTCTTTGTTTTCATGAGATTCTTTTAATACTGTAATTTAAAATTCAATAAACTAATATTACCCCACAACTAAACCACTTATTGGGTGAGATTCTTGTTTGTATAATGTTATTTAGCTACTGGGAGAAATCTGTGTTATTTTCCAGAATGCACAAAACCTAAGAATGTCAGGCATTAACTGACTTACTTTTCTTTTTAGAAACCCTTTGTTCTCTTCCTTCCTCTCTTTTATGAAGCAAATATGATAACAGAGAAAGCTTAATATATAAGTCTAATTTTCTGTCTTTACAGTATTTTTTAAATATAAAAAGTATTATTATTTTTCAAATCATTATATAAATGTATAGATTTTTAATCCATTTATTCACCATATATAAAGTAGTAGACACTCAAGTTAGAAATTTTAATTTGGTTCACAGTCTTTCTGATACACTTCCCGTAGACTGTGACACATTCCATGTACTTGTGTATGGAGAATCTAGGCTATATACAATTACTACCCTCAGAATAAAATTAGGCAATATTTAAAGAAAGTCATGTAAGTTTCTGGACTATATTTATTTATTGGGTAAAAACGAAAAACCAATAAACCATATACAAAAGCATATACATCCTCATCCTATTTTTAAATGAAATGGTCTACTGTATACCAACATTATATATTGAAATTTAAAATTTGCAAAAGAATGAAATTTTTCCTTATCTTTGTGTAGTAATATTTTTCATTCATTCTTTTGTTCTTATATAGTCAGTCATATATTAAACTAATGTAGTTTGAACTTATTTTGTCAAATGTTTTATTTTATTTTTAACCATACATACCTAGGTATGTATGTCTCATGTATGTATGTGTCCTGTTTGGGATGCTCACTTGTGCAGATGCCCAAGAAGAGAGCAACAGATCCTCTGGAGATGGACTCAAAAGCAGCTGTGAGACATCTGGGGGAGATTCTGGAACTGAAGTGAGAACCTCTGGAAGAGCCATATGGGCTTTTAGCCACTGAGCCATCTCCCCATTCCCTTACCTGATTTCTTCTTGATATTATTCCCAGCAATATATCTGGGGGATCTCTACAGATGTTTTTAATTGTAAGAAGTATAAATTGCTATTATATTCTAACCACAATACAATACAATATCTTGTATTGAGTATGCAATTAGCTTTTCCTCTTTGATCAAGCCAAAAAGCCTTTGTTAACATATGAGCTAGGAGTAACATTAATGATGACTTCTATTACAGAACCAGGTTTGCCTAATTTCTGTCATAACAACTCAATCTTAAATGAACTAACTGTATCATGGCATGTTATTTACAATACAATTTTAGTCACTTTAAAACATTCCTGTTTGGAGGAATGATTGCACTGATGCTTGGTTTTTCTATGTTACACTTTGTAGTGTACTTGTACCACTTGTCTAGAGTTTTCATTCCACCTCCAGATATGTGCTGCTTCCTTTTGTTAGTCAAACAAATTATCATTAGTACATCTAGAGGTCGTTCATCTTCAGCTCCCTCTTCTGTTGGATTTCATCTTGGTTTACCAAATAACAATTTTTGAGTTTTCTGTGCTATTTAACTTTTTTATCTTTAATCTTTTATTACAGTCCAGTCATTATCCCCTTCCTGTTCTTCCCTCTGACAGTTCCTCATCCCGTTCCTCCTCCCCCATCTCCAAGAGGATGTCCCTACACCTTCACATCCCTACACCCGCAAACCCCCACATTGGCCCACACTCCGCCAGGCCTCCCCACTCTCCAGAGCCTCAAGTCTCTCAAGGGTTAGGTGCATCTTTTCTCACTGAGATGAGACCAGGCAGCCCTCTGCTGTTTATGTGTAATTGACCTTGGACCAGCTAGTATATGCTGCCTGGTCGGTGGTTCAGTGTCTGAGAGATCTCAGGTGTCCAGGTTAGTTGAGACTGCTGATGGCCTTCCTATAGGGCCCTCCTCCTCAACTTCATTCAGCTTTTCCCTAATTCTACCACAGGGGTCCCCAACTTCAGACCATTTTTTCGGTGTAAGTCCATATGTCTGTCTCAGTCAGCTCCTTGTTGTGCCTCTCAGAGGGCTTATTTTTTAAACATTTCTTTTACTTTGTGATTTTAATTAATTACATAGTCCCCTTCCCCTTCTTCCTTCCAAGCTCTCTCATAAGAACTTTTCTTGCTCTTTATATTTGTGGCTTCTTTTTTATTAATTCTTACTACACACACACACACATGCACACTCATACACACACACACACACACACACACACACACACACACACACACACACACACACATTCCTAAAGAACTAAGTTCAAGTTGCTCAGTCTGTATACTATTCTCTACACGTGTGTTTTCAGGACTGACCTTCTGGTACTAGAGAAGTAATTGGTGTGCTCTTCCCAGTAAAGCTATTTCTCACATTCTCATCATTCTTCAGTTGCTTGTCATTCTTTGTGTAGGTTGAGGCCTTCTAAACTTTCCCTCATTCATTTTAACTTTATTATTACTAATGACTAGAATCTTGAGCTGAAAAATCAAAGAATCTCATCCTGTATCCTTATAAAGGAAGTATTGGTCACTATTTTTAATTTATTTTATTTTATTTTGTATTCACTTTTTGCTTTACTGTTACTTGGGTATCTTCATTCCATAATCTTTCCTGTTCTTAAATTTATTTATCTCCCCTTTTTATTTTTGTGTTACAATATTATTAATCTTTATTTTGCCATTTAGCCTCTTTTATCTATGGTTTTCCTGTATTCACTCTTTCTGAGTATATACTTCCTATTTTCAGCTGTTTTGGGGCACATTTGAACATGTGTTTTGTTGTATGTGGTTACTGTTATCCATTTTCTCGTTTCTGAATGGAAGTGAGGACTTCTGAAAAGAGAAGTCTACTTGTTAAAAAAAGACCACCATGAGGCCCTGGGTGGCTGCAATAAAGATATCCACCCTCTTGCTCTAGCCTTGTGGTAGGCACCATTACTATGAGTGACTATGTGATGGACAGATGGTAAAGACGAACTACGTGACTACATGCTGGAGACATGGTAGGGAAAGTGAAGCTTGGGTCATTTATGCACTGTGGAGAAAGGTGGAACTGGAGAGGCAACAAGTGGCTATAAGGAGCCTGAGCAACCACCTGCGGACACTGTGATGTCCAGACCTGCTCTGCCACCAAGCATCTCGGTCCATCATCCTTCTGCAACCAGAGTCTTTACTTATCCCTATGGCCCATGTTGCCACCAAAGACCATCTAGACGTCAGTAATATGAACTGCTGCCTGAGACCAAGTTTCAGTCTAGAGGCTACACTGATGCTGAAGACCCACCTGACTGGAGTAGCCTGAGCAACCATCTGAGGCTATAGTGACATCCAGGCTTATGCTCCTGTCAGAGACCATGGACAAGGGTCTGTGGTGCTATCACACCCAGTGTCTGTGTTGACATCTGAGTTTCATGTTACCACCAATGACCATACATGTTCCTGGTTTGGGTGGCCACCTGAGGCCACGTTGATGTCCAAGCACTGTGCTGTGCTAGCCTCGCCTCTTACCTGCCAAGGGAGAGCTGGCTCCAAATCGATGAGTGGAAGAGAGAAAGTCCCACCACTCACAAGCTGTCACTCAGGAGAGCTAACCAAGGAAAGCAGTGTATCCACACTATACCTGGGCAGCACAGTAAAGCTGTGGTGGAGGAGGCAAGGGAGAGCTGACCCCGCCCCATGCCTGTACAAAGCAGAAGAGCTGGTTATAGTGGTGTGGATGCAGGAGACCTGATGGGATGACCAACTCAGCTTTCACTCAGGACTGAGTTAACCCACCCCAACATCCATCTCTTCTATGAACTGTTGGTGAGCATAAATGGGCCAGTCTTGCAGATACAAAGATGGAGGATCTCCATGACATAGGACACAGCAGATTATCTGAGATGAGTCCTCATGAGAATCCAGTATTGACAGGTTAATGAAGACAGGGGCCTCAAACCATACCAATGACTCACTGCAATGAACATTTGCAAGTAAAGCTATTGGGGCAAAGGTATACTGTGTGACACACTACATGATCTACAGAAAGAATTATTTTTCTTTTATGATGGAGGTTGCAAAGGGCAAAGACATATATGAAGGGATGGGGAGATGAATGAGATGGGGAGGTGCATAATGTGAAATTGACAATGAAGAAATAAAAGGTTTAAGAAAAAACAACAGAAAGAAAGAAAATACCTCTCTAAGATCAGGCTCTAGGCAAACATATAGGGCATTTTCTTAATTCATGACAATGAAGGAGAACCCAGTCCATTGTGGATGATATCATGCTTAGAATGATAGTCCTGGATTCTATAAGAAAATTGGCTGAGCAAACCATAGGAAGCAAGCCAGTAAGCAGCACCCCTCTATCAGCTTCTACATCCAGGTTTATGCCCTGACTTCCTTCATTGATGAACTACTAAGTGAAAGTGTAAACAAAATAGGTCCTTTCCTTCCCATTTGCTTTTGTTCATTGTTTCATGACAGAAATAGTAATCTTTTTGCTTTTTTTTTCAGGGGGGGTATTGGATATTTCTTTATTTACATTTCAAATGTTATTCCCTTTCCTGGTTTCTGGTCCATAAGCCCCCTATGCCTTCCCCATCACCTTCTTCTATACGGGTGTTCCCCTCCCCATCCACCATCCCTACTGCCCCCCCCGACATTCCCTTACACTGGGGGGGTCCAACATAGGCAGGACCAAGGGCTTCTCCTTCCATTGGTGTCCTACAAGGCCATCCTCTTCTACAAAAGCAGCTGGAGCCACGGGTCAGTCCTTGTATAGTCTTTTGGTAGTGGTTTATTTCCTGGAAGTTCTGGTTTGTTGGCATTGTTGTTGTTATGGGGTTGTAAGCCCCTTCAGCTCTTTTAATCCTTTCTCTAATTCCTCCGATGGAGTTCTTGTTCTCAGTTCAGTGGTTTGCTGCTAGCATTCGCCTCTGTATTTGACATGCTCTGGCTGTATCTCTCAGGAGAGATCTATATCCGGTTCCTGTCAGAATGCACGTCTTAGCCTCATCAATCTTATCTAATTTTGGTGGCTGTATATGTATGTGTATATATATATATATATATATATATATATATATATATATATATATATATATATATATGGGCCACATGTGGGGCAGGCTCTGAATGGCTGTTCCTTCAGTCTCTGCTCTAAACTTTGCCTCCATTTCCCCTCCTATGAACATTTTTAAGAAGGAGTGAAGCATCTGCATTTTGGTCATCCTTCTTCTTGAGCTTCTTGTGGTCTGTGGATTGCATCTTGGGTAATTCAAGCTTTTGGGCTAATATCCATTTATCAGTGAGTACATTCCATATGTATTTTTCTGTAATTAGGTTACCTTACTCAGGATGATATTTTCTAGTTTGATCCATTTGCCAGCAATAGTAATCATAATTAAAACAAGATGTTGGTATATTCCTATTCATAATGATATTACTCAAAATAGTCAACTTAGATCTTAATATCCAGTATTGAATGAATGTACAGCATGATGTAGTTTGTCCATAAAATGGAATATTATTTTTCATTTTAAAGACTTCCAGCAAAAAAAAAAAGACTTCCAGACTAGCCAAAGATACATAGTTCGACTCTATCATGGATGAGTCCTGAATATAGCAGGTGAATTATGTTGGCTTTTGAAAAACAGTACTATATAGTTTATAGTTTTTATATTGGGCCATTGAGTGGTCAAATTCATCAATGAAATGTAGAATGGCAGTTGCTTGGGAGCATGATGGAATGGAGAATTAGTATTTAATGGATGTACAATTCGTTGAGAAAAAGGTTTCTTGAAATGATTGTTTTGGTGACTGCACGAAAATGAATCAAAAAACATGAAATAAAAGTTCAGTGGAAATTGCCATCAGAAAGCTATATTTAGGACCTGAGTTTTCAGTTCAGTAACCAAGTAAAAAGCTGGGTGTGGCCATGCCTGTAGTCCTAGCACTGTGAAAGTAAGGAGGTGGAGACATCAGGAATGCTAGGGATTGCTGACCAGGTTTAGAAAGAAACCTCCTTTGAGAAGACTAAGGCAGGTATCCCAATAACCTCTACATATGCATGCATTCGCACATCGGAAAAGAAGAAGTCAAAATATCATTATTTGCAGATGATATGATAGTATATTTAAGTGATCCCAAAAGTTCCACCAGAGAACTACTAAAGCTGATAAACAACTTCAGCAAAGTGACTGGGTATAAAATTGACTCAAATAAATCAGTAGCCTTCCTCTACACAAAAGAGAAACAAGCCGAGAAAGAAATTAGGAAACGACACCCTTCATAATAGACCCAAATAATATAAAGTACCTCGGTGTGACTTTAACCAAGCAAGTAAAAGATTTGTACAATAAGAACTTCAAGACTCTGAAGAAAGAAATTGAAGAAGACCTCAGAAGATGGAAAGATCTCCAATGCTCATGGATTGGCAGGATTAATATAGTAAAAATGGCCATTTTACCAAAAGCCATCTACAGATTCAATGCAATCCCCATCAAAATACCAATCCAATTCTTCAAAGAGTTAGACAGAACAATTTGCAAATTCATCTGGAATAACAAAAAATCCAGGATAGCTAAAACTATCCTCAACAATAAAAGAACTTCAGGGGGAATCACTATCCCTGAACTCAAGCAGTATTACAGAGCAATAGTGATAAAAACTGCATGGTATTGGTACAGAGACAGACAGATAGACCAATGAAACAGAATTGAAGACCCAGAAATGAACCCACACACCTATGGGCACTTGATTTTTGACAAAGGAGCCAAAACCATCAAATGGAAAAAAGATAGCATTTTCAGCAAATGGTGCTGGTCCAACTGGAGGTCAACATGTAGAAGAATGCAGATCGATCCATGCTTATCACCCTGTACAAAGCTTAAGTCCAAGTGGATCAAGGACCTCCACATCAAACCAGATACACTCAAACTAATAGAAGAAAAACTAGGGAAGCATTTGGAACACATGGGCACTGGAAAAAATTTCCTGAACAAAACACCCATGGCTTATGCTCTAAGATCAAGAATCGACAAATGGGATCTCATAAAACTGCAAAGCTTCTGTAAGGCAAAGGACACTGTGGTTAGGACAAAACGGAAACCAACAGATTGGGAAAAGATCTTTACCAATCCTACAACAGATAGAGGGCTTATATCCAAAATATACAAAGAACTCAAGAAGTTAGACAGCAGGGAGACAAATAACCCTATTAAAAAAATGGGGTTCAGAGCTAAACAAAGAATTCACAGCTGAGGAATGCCGAATGGCTGAGAAACACCTAAAGAAATGTTCAACATCTTTAGTCATAAGGAAAATGCAAATCAAAACAACCCTGAGATTTCACCTCACACCAGTGAGAATGGCAAAGATCAAAAACTCAGGTGACAGCAGATGCTGGCGAGGATGCGGAGAAAGAGGAACACTCCTCCATTGTTGGTGGGATTGCAGACTGGTAAAACCATTCTGGAAATCAGTCTGGAGGTTCCTTAGAAAATTGGACTTTGAGCTGCCTGAGGATCCAGCTATACTTCTCTTGGGCATATACCCAAAAGATGCCCCAACATATAAAAAAGACACGTGCTCCACTATGTTCATCGCAGCCTTATTTATAATAGCCAGAAGCTGGAAAGAACCCAGATGCCCTTCAACAGAGGAATGGATACAGAAAATGTGGTACATCTACACAATGGAATATTACTCAGCTATCAAAAAACAATGACTTTATGAAATTAAGTAGGCAAATGGTTGAACTGGAAAATATCATCCTGAGGAGGTAACCCAATCACAGATAGACATACATGGTATGCACTCATTGATAAGTGGCTATTAGCCCAAATGCTTGAAGTACCCTAGATGCATAGAACACATGAAACTCAAGACGGATGATAAAAATGTGAATGCTTCACTCCTTCTTTAAAAGGGGAACAAGAATACCCTTGGCAGGGAAGAGAGAGGCAAAGATTAAAACAGACACAGAAGGAACACCCATTCAGAGCCTGCCCCACATGTGACCCATGCATATACAGCCATCCAATTAGACAAGATGGATGAAGCAAAGAAGTGCAGGCCGATAGGAGCCGGATGTAGATCTCTCCAAGAGACACAGCCAGAATACAGCAAACACAGAGGCGTATGCCAGCAGCAAACCACTGAATTGAGAATAGGACCCCCGTTGAAGGAATCAGAGAAAGAACTGGAAGAGCTTGAAGGGGCTCGAGACCCCATATGTACAACAATGCCAAGCAACCAGAGCTTCCAGGCACTAAACCACTACCTAAAGACTATACATGGACTGACCCTGGACTCTGACCTCATAGGTAGCAATGAATATCCTAGTAAGAGCACCAGTGGAAGGGGAAGCCCTGGGTCCTGCTAAGACTGAACCCCCAGTGAACTAGATTGTTGGGTGGAGGGCGGCAAGGGGGGAGGATGGGGAGGGGAACACCCATAAAGAAGGGGAGGGGGAGGGGGATGTTTGACCGGAAACCGGGAAAGGGAATAACACTCGAAATGTATATAAGAAATACTCAAGTTAATAAAAAATAAATAAATAAATAAATAAATAAAAAAAAGAAAGAGCAGCTTAAAAAAAAACATTATACCTATTCATCAAATAGAACCTACTAAATGTCACTGCACAGTTCAGTATAGATGATCATTATCCATAGTTGGTCGGGTTAAACACATTTACCTCCTAAAATTTTGATCATTTCTATGTTAGGAAAACCTTCACAACCATTTATTTCAGCTTTGAACCTCTACTAAATGTGACTGTGACCTATAATCACCTTTCTGAATTGAGCTCCTTGCCGCTCTGTAGCTCACTACCTTCCACTGTCTCACTGGATTCTCCAGGCTAAGGCAACAACCATTCTACTCCCTAATGCTGTGACCTTCATTAGATTCCAAACCTGAGATCATGCAGAACTCATAGTTCTGTGCCTGTGTTACTTCACTCAGCATAATGGATATTTCTATTTTTCAATAAATTTAAATAACATTCATGCCTGTGGTCCAGCAACAAGAGAAAGGGCTATTCCCAATTCTGTGGCCTCCCTGTCTGTGGATCAGTTCTCCTAAATGGCCCACCTTGTCTGACCTAAGTGAAAAAGAATGTGCCTCATTCTAAAGAGATATCATGTGCTTGGGTAGGGGTACCTGTAGTGGGGTACCCTTCTCAAAGGAGAGGAAGAGGGAGGAATATGGGGAGGATCCATGTGAGGGAGTACTAGGATTTGGGGCTGATATTGGGATATAAAGTGAATAAATATATTTAATAAAAAATTAAATAACACTTGTAAGTAACTAGACTATCTAAACTTATGAAAGGCTTGTCAAAAGCAAAGTAATAAACGAAAGTAATATGAGATGAAATATACTTTTCTAGGAAAAATAACTGGATGAATATACAAATAAAATCTGATTAAAATCTTTAAATAATAAAGACTTAAATCACTTTGAATTAGAAATTTAGTAATATATGCAAAGACTTCATCTGAAGATTAAAAGTATTTAGATGACATTTATGATTTAATGATCTCATCTGAAATCTTATAGAAGAAAAAGAAATGGTGTATATATCCCTGTTGATAGATACTTAAGAATGAATAATGAAAGACAAATAATAAAAACATTGTGGTTTGGTGCCTGCCCATGGGGTGGATCTCAAGTTGGCTGGATACTGGTTGGCCATTTCCTTCAGTCTCTACTCCATTTTTATCCCTGTGTTTCTTTTAGACAGAAACAATTCCATGTCAAAATGAGATATTGAGAAGAGGTATAGCCCCTTCTCTTGTTGCTGGGCCACTGCCATGAATATTATTTAAATTTATTGAAAAATAGAAATATTCATTGAAAGTGGATTGGTAACTCCATCGCTCTACTGAGGGCACTATCTACTGGAGGTGGTCTCTTAAAGTTTCATCTCCCCATTATTGGACATTCAAGTTTAGGTCATTCCCATTGAGTCCAGGAGCCTCTCATATCCCAGGTCTTTGGGAATTTCTAGAGATCCCACCACAATCCAACAACCTGCAGCTACAGAATTCCATTCATTTTCCGGCGCCTCTGGGCTTCTCCCCAATCCTCCCTTACCCCCAATATCTGATCCTGCCCCCATTTCCCCTTACCCTCTCGATCCATGTTACTCTCTCCCTCAGTGTCCCCTGGCACTTTTACTGATACTAAGGTATTCTTGCAGACAGGAGCCTAGCATTACTTTTCTCTGAGATGATCTAGCAACAGCTGACTAAGACAGATGTAGATACTTAGAGCTAACCATTGGACTGAGGTCAGGAGCCCCTTGGAAGAGTTAGGGAAAGGATTAAGTAGCTGAGGTGACACCAACACCACAGGGATACCAACATTGTCAATTAACACAGACCCTGAGTGCTCCCAGAGACTAATCCACCAACCAAAGAGCATACATGGGCTGGTCTACGGCTCCTGGCTCATATGCAGCAGAGGACTCCCTTGTCTGGCCTGTGGGAAAGACTGCACCTGTAGAGACTTGATGCCCCATGAAAGGGGGATAGATGCCCAGTGGGGACAGCACGCTCTCAGAAGCAAAGGGGAATGAGGATGAGTAATGAATTCTGGGAGGGAAAATTGGGAGGGGCAACATTTGGAATGTAAATAAATAAAATAATTTAATAAGATAATGAGTGTGAAGACTAAAAACAGTGTTATGGAGAATAAATAGGATCCACAACCATTTTTTGTACACACACACACACAGAGAATCATATCTATAATAATGAAAGGTTGAAAGAGATTACAATAAAATTGTAATCATGGCTTACTTACATTAATCATGGTAATACTTTCATAGATTCCATTTATCTCCAATCTCATAGAGTTGAACACAGAAACACAGCCTCCAACATGACAACATTAATTTCTGTTTATTTCTCAACATATAAATGACACCAAAGGACATAATGGCAGTGATATTTCCAAAAATGGGTCTAGAGGATGTGGTCAGGTGCACTGAATGTAGTGAAAGAAAAGCATGTGATTCCAGTTGATTACACCTGGTTTTGTTGGCCTATCCAGAAACCAAACTCCTTTTCAAAGTTGTTTGTTACCAGGTGATCCATATTGTTTCTCTACCCATTATCATTTCCATGTAAGCGAGCTTGATGAAGCTTAATTAATCAAGTACATTAACGATGTATGTCAAAGACAACTTTCTTCATGGACATTTATTTAACTTCAAAATCTCATTTCTCTTACCTCTAATTAAGGTGTTTGTTTAATCATATTTTGGGAACCAGCTTCTCAGATTAAAGTCTGTAGAAATACCTACAGTCAATGCCAAGGAACTCCCTTTAGGATCAATGTCTGTTTCGGTTTGATCTGTTTAATTTTTGGCCTAAAGATAATGTGATAATTGTCCTGGCCACTGAGCCATATGTCCTATATTTTCATGAATTATTCCCCAATGGCTTCAGTCAAATGTAAAGATCATGTGACACTATTCGGGCATATAATGTGATGGTTAGTGTATGCACAGTATGTGGATGGATTTCAAATACACGCCTACATATGAAGAAGGAAATCTAAAATAAGTAAGCATTTCTTTGTACATTTTATCTACTTATGATTGACTCTGAAGATATACTGAAAGATCAAATGGAGGAGTAAATGTCCACTCTGAACAGAAAAGCACCATAGTTCTGTGGGCAAATACAGAGGTAGGCTATCAACAACTCGAAAAATAATTCTAAGAGGATAGTAAAATTATTTTTCAGATCCGTTTTAATAATTATGTTTGACCGTGGAGAGGAGTTTTCACATAGTAAAATGAATTTCGTGTATTATATTCTAATACAATATTTTTTTAAAAAATGGCATTGGCTAGAATGAATATGAACTTGCTTATATTATACCGCCATATAAAAGCAATATCTTGTAGTGCTAAAAAGTTTTTCCAAAATAACATAATTTGAAAGATGTAGATATTAAAATTACAAACAACAATTTATTTTATAAGTTTACTTAAAAGACATTAGTGACACATTGCAAAGAACTGTTCCATGTTATGGGAGTGAATAACAAAACAGGGTGTTAAGTTCAGTCTAGACAATAAAAACCAAGGAAACAGTAATTACAGGGTGATTTTAAAAATTATCCATTTAAAGCCAGAGAGTGCTAGCAATTCCTCAAAGAAAAAAAATTATCATAACTGTAAAAATACATGCTGTTTCTGGATTTAAATTTTCCAGCATTATTTCAGTCAAACTAAAATCTAATGGGTGTGGGTGTCTATTGAATTCTAACATGTAAGTCAGGAAGAAAAGAATTCAAAGTTTAAATGCTCGTATAACTGTAAAACCTTTAGTATATTCAATGTAAAAAAACATTGCTTCACTCTGAAAATATTAGTAACTGCACAGCAAGTATTTACTGTACGCATCTCAGAGCGTGCACTGTGGGCAGAGTCTTTGTTACTAACATACGTAATAAAGAACACATTCAGAGCACTGACATCCAGACAGCAAATATTTAAAAACAGGGATGATTAAGATTAGAGGTAATTCTATGAAACTTTGTCAGGCAAGATAGAGTAAGAACCAAAATATGTTAAAATCAGTAAAGAAATGAGTTTAAGAGAAAATGATCATATCATAGAATCCTATCCGATCATTCGGGGGAGGGGTAGGCCTGGATGTTTTGGAACATGCTCTGTAAGCCAGAATGGCCTCAAACTGTGAGAAATACGACCTCTGCTTCGAAAGTCCTAGAGTACTAAGGGCATGTGCCACCATGCCAGCTACAATTTCAACCAATCTTGAAAAATTAAATTAACCTTCATTTAAAATAGCCCACAGTAATATTAACTGAAAAATGTGAGACAAAATTTTTCAAATTCATTTTAGTTTTATAAGGTTTTATAAATTAGGCATTAAAATATTTACAAGGTAATTTATTTTTAAACATTTCATTGACCACAGAATATAATAACTTTTGGAAAGTAAGTTACTACCACAACAAAGATTCATGTGGAAAAATAGAAAATCATATATATTAACCTTATATTTATAGGGAGTTATACAATAATCCATGTAAAGCATCTAAGCGTTAGCTCAAAAGATATCTCAAAACAATATGCAGTGAACAATGTGTATGTGGTTTCTTCTCATATTACATAATGTACCATGACATATTTCAGAGGATAGTTAAGGTAAATTAAACAGAGCCATACCTGTTCACTACAACTAGAGAGGGAGAATAAGAAATGTTCTGCCTTTCTTAACAAATTTTCATCTCAGCAGAGAAATGAGAATGGAGAAGACAAATCACTCCTTGACAACAGAGTTCATCCTCATAGGATTCTCAGATCATCCAGGTGTGAAGACACTTCTGTTCCTTGTGTTCTCTGCCATCTATCTGGTCACCATGGTGGGGAATCTTGGGCTGGTGGCCTTGATCTATATGGAGCCTCATCTCCACACACCCATGTACATCTTTCTGGGCAACCTGGCCCTGATGGACTCCTGCTGCTCCTGTACCGTCACTCCCAAGATGCTAGAGAACTTCTTTTCTGTGGACAGAAGGATCTCTCTCTATGAATGCATGGCACAGTTCTATTTCCTCTGTCTTGCTGAAACTGCAGACTGCTTTCTTCTGGCAGCCATGGCCTATGACCGTTATGTGGCCATATGCAACCCACTGCAGTACCACACCATGATGTCCAAGAAGCTCTCCCTTCAGATGAGCATGGGCATATTCATAGCCAGTAACCTGCATTCCTTGATTCAGATAGGGTGTCTCTTAAGGTTAACTTTCTGTAAATCAAATCACATTGATCATTTCTTCTGTGATATTCTTCCCCTGTATCGCCTCTCCTGTACAGACCCATTTATCAATGAACTAATGATATATATTTTTTCAATGCCAATTCAAGTCTTTACCATTACAGCTATCTTGGTCTCTTACTTCTGCATTCTTTTCACTATTTTCAAGATGAAATCCAAGGATGGGAGAGGAAAAGCACTTTCTACTTGTGCATCCCATTTTTTTTCTCTGTCAGTATTCTACACCTGTCTTCTCATGTATTTTAGACCATTGGAAGAAGGTAATAAAGACATACCAGTGGCTGTGTTTTATACAGTAATAATTCCTTTGTTAAATCCTTTTATTTACAGTCTGAGAAATGCAGAGGTAGTAAATGCTACAAAGAAAGTTATGAAAACTTACAATATTTTTAAAAACACTTCTGCTTGTACAGCACATTAATTTCAGCTTATTAATTTGATTTTATTAATATTAAATATAGGAAAATGAAAATGTAAATTATGTAAAACATTAGTATTTAAATGGTTAGGTATATTTATTAAAATGCATATAATATATATAATTCAAAAATTATTAATTTAACTGTTGTATCTACTTTCATTGTTCTCATGAGATTCTTTTAATATTATAATTTCAAATTCAATAAACTAATGTAATCCCACAATGAAATGGTTTAATGTGTAAAATTCTTCTTTGATTAGTATTGTTTAGCTACTGGGAAACTTTTTGTGTTATTTTTCAACAATGCAAAAGACCTAAAATTGTCAGCCATTAACAGACTTACTTTTTTTCAGAAATCTTCATTCTCTTCCTTCCTCCCTTTTATAAAGCAGATATGATAAAAGAGGAAACTTGATATATGTCTAAGTCCCTGTCTTCAGAGTATATTTTAAATAAAAATTCATTAGTATTTTGCAAATCATTATACATATGTATAGGTTCTTAATCCATTTATTCAGCTTCTGTTAGAGTAGTAGACACTCAAGCTAGATTTTTTTAATTTGGTCCACAGGCTTTCTGATACACTTCCAGTAGATTCTGACACATTTCACATTCTTCTGTATGGAGAATCTAGGCTATGTACATTTTCTACCCTCAGAATAAAATTAGGAAAAATTTTAAAAGAAGTCATGTACGTTTCTCCATGACTACATTTATTTATTGGTTAAAAATGAAAAACCAATAAACCATAAACAAAAGCATACACATTCCCATCCAATTTTTTGCTGAAATAGTCTTCTGTATACCAACATTATATATTGAATTTTAAAATTTGAAAAATAATGTAATTTTTTCCATATCTTTGTGTAGTAATATTTTTCATTCATTCCTTTGTCCTTATATAGTCATGTGTTAAACTATTGTGGTTTAATGTTTATTTTTCAAACATTTTATTTTATTTTAACTATGCATACATAAATATGCATGTCACATGTATGTATGTGTCCTGTTTGGGATGCTCACTTGTGCAGATGCTCAAGAAGAGGGCAACAGATCCTCTGGAGATGGACTCAGAAGCAGATGTGAGCCATCTGGCAGGGATTCTAGAACTGAAGTGATATCCTCTGGAAAAGACACATGGGCTTTTAGACACTGAGCCATCTCCCCATCCCCTTACCTGGTTTCTTCTTGATATTCTTCCCAGTAATGTATCTGCGGGAACTCTACAGATGTTTTCACTGGTAAGAAGGTCTTCTCTCACTGAGGCCAGACCAAGCAATCCTCTGCTGTATTTGTATTGGGCACCGTGAATCCGCTGGTGTAAGCTGCCTGAATGTTGGCTCAGTGTCTGAGAGATCTCAGGGGTCTAGGTTAGTGGAGACTGCTGGTCTTCCTATAGGGCCCCCTCCTTCTCAGCTTCTTCAAGCCTTTCCTTAATTCAACCACAGGGATCCCCGACTTCAGACCATTGATTGTGTACAAGTATATGTGTCTGTCTCAGTCAGTTACTTGTTGGGCCTCTCTGAGGGTTTATTTTTAATCATTTCTGCTACTTTGAGATTTTAATATAATTAAATCGAATTTAATATCATATATTCCCTTTCCCTTTCTTCCTCCCTTTCTTGCTTTTTTAAATTTGTGGTCTCTTTTTCATTAATTCTTACTATATATACACACAGGTAGGCAGGTAGGCAAACAGACTGACAGACAGACCAGATAGGCAGACAGGCAGACAGACACAAAGATAAATATTCCAAAACACCTAAGTATATCCTGCTCACTGTGCATAGTGTTACCTGCCTGTGTGTTTTCAGGGCTGATCATCTGGTTCTACATAAGTAATTCATGTGCTCTCCCCTGTAAATTTATTTCTCACAATCTCATCGTTCTTTAGTTGCTTGTCATCCTTTTTTGTATGTAGAGGCCTCCTACTCTTTCCCTCGTTCTTTTTAACTTCATTGTTGTTAATGATATTAGACTGTGAAGGAAACAATGTAATAATATAGAGTTTGGTGTACACTTACCAGTGCTCCCTAAAGTGAGTATCTTGTACTATCATAGCATTCTTTTTTTTTTTTGTAGTTTCTTCCAAACCTTTATTTTTTAAAATAGATTGGTTTTTAATTGTATTTGTTTGTATTGTTTGTGGTTTGTTCACATGAGTGCAATGCCCACAGAGGCCAGAAGAGGGTGTTACATCTCCTGGAGCTAGGGTTGCAGGTGTTGTGAGTCATAAGATTTTTACTCTAGTACAATCCAATAGCCTTGTATATAGCTGTAGACTTCTCTTTGGATTTTATACTTATTCCTTCCCATATTTCCTCCCATAATCCAGTTTAGAAAGCCAACTGGCCCTTAGTTGTCAACTATGTTTACTTTCTTATAAAGTGTGACAGTTTTGGACTATGTTATCCATGACCACACTTGAGAATTCTGCCTGCATAAGTTATATCATTCTAGTTTTGTCCTGCCTCACATTTTTCTATCACTGGATTTATTTTTTGGAGAAGAATATCACAGAATTTACATCTGCTTATTGCCCCAGGTAGTTTTGGCATCAACATCCCTTATTGCTGATGTTAACAGCTTAGTTTGCTTGACTAAAATAAGGTATGCTTGGTTTCAGAATTGGAAATTTATCTATATCCTTTCCATACAATTTGTTAGAAAGCAAATAGATCTAGATAAAATTTAAAGAGAAAAGACCTACATGGCATATTCCATACAAGAAGAAGGGTCATAAATTCTGGAAATACTTTAAAATCAAATCAGTATTAAAGAAAACTGCTTGAGAGTTTGAAAATGCCATGTTAGACACAGCACATTCAGGCATGTCTGCGGAGGTGGGAGAAAACAGGTGTGGTACTGCAGAGACAGAGACACGTGGATGTGTACAGAAAATCATATGAGAACAAGGACAAAAACAGTACAGATCTGTAACAGAAATGAAGATTCTAACATCGGGTACCAGAGAACACAGTTGGAAGGGCACCCCCACTCCCTCACTCAGCCACTTACTCTCAGTTGAGTCTTAAGCAAAGGGGAAAGGAAGATCTCTTTCGGAAACAGAAACTGCAGTCTATAAATTTATATATGGGAGACCTGAAATTTCTGCCTACAACAAGAAGGCACCGGAAGAGGGGATTCTCTGACTTGCTAACTTACACACTGGTGCTATGGTGAGATTTTACTAAACATATCAGTGTTCTAATACTTCTTAAGATCCCCCTTAGTATTAAGGCACAGTATCAGTGTTAAGTCAGGAATCCAATGGAAACTTGGATGCATAATCAAGATCGTAGGTCTATGCAGTATGAAATGGGACTCTGATACATGTCAAAGGAAAGTGGAGGATGTTTCTTTTTGAGAAGATTGACTCAACTTCTGAGAAGAATGAACTCAATTGTATGTGGAGAGTAGAGGGACCTGAGATAGAGACCACCATGACCATTCATGCCTTGTGATACGCATCCTCAGTGGAGCTTGCTTTTAAAACCCAGCACACAGAGCCCCAGAGAAGTTGGGTAACAAATTTGTTCTCTTCAAGCATCCCTAAATGTGTGTGCTGACCAATTGCCACAGGTGTGAGGGATTATCAAAGAGGTTCTTCCATTCTTCACTGGTAGAAATGGACTTGAGGTTGCTTCTATCCTCACTGTATTACCATTATGAATTTGAATATACGTACATTCTGATTGTAGTGGTTGTTTTCGGTCAAGGAAAAGGCAGGTAGGGCAAAGTGAGGCTTGGCCTCTACACAGCCTTATTTGAGTTAATGTTGGGAGCAATGCCCTTGAAACCCTCCATTATTGATGTTAATATTATGGTTAGAGTTAAGTAGGACCTGGTGCATGGAAGATCCCCAACCAGCTGTAGAAGACTAATATAAATCTGGTGGTCAGGATGAATAATGATATGATAAAGTTCTGACCTTGCTGAGAAATACATCTGACATCAAGATGCCCAATGTGATGACTTGTAACCTTCCTGAAAAACCAATCCTGCTGACTAATAGATATGACAAACCTGTGACCTTTCTAACATCCAGTTAACATCAGCCAATTCCCTAACCACACGAATATTGTATCCTTGGCCTGTGTAAATGTTTCCCACTTACCCCCTCCCTCTGTTACCCCTGTTATGGTATAAATTCAGCCTTGGGAAAAAATAAAATTGTCACCTTGATCAGGCCCTTGTCTTGATGTCCTTCTTCATGTCTCTTGTCCCCATTCTCTTCCAGGTAACCTCAGCACCCTCATTGACAGGTTAACATGTCAGATCGAAGAAGCAGTAACTTATGCCATTCCTCTTCCTAGTGAACTTTAAAACTAGAATCTTGAGGTGAAGTATCAAAGTATCTCATACTCGATATCCTTATAAACAAGAAAGTATTCATCATTGATATTTTTTAATTTTTTGTAAGTCATTTTTAGCTTTCCTTTACTGTTAGTTTGGTATCTTCATCCCATAATCTTTCCTCTCCTTACCTTTCTTTATCTCCCCTTATTATTTTTGTGTCATATTATTCATCTTTATCTTTATTATTTAGCTTCTTTTTTCTATGTTCTTTCAATTTTCATTCCTTTTGAGTGTACAGTTCCAACTTTCAACTATATCTTGGGAATGTTTGTACACCTGTCTTTGTTGTATATTATTACTATTATCCATTTTCTTCTTTAAATGGAAGTGAAGGCTTCTGGGGGGAGCAATCTGTTTGTTCAAAAGACCACCATGAGGCCCTGGGGTGACTGGAATAGAGATATTCAACCTCCTCCCATGGCCCTGTGAAACTGTGATGTGAGATGATAAGATAGGGTGCATGCTAGAGAGATGGGGGAGAAAGTGAAACTTGGGGGGTTTGTGTACTGTGAAGAAAGGTGGGACTGGAGAGGAAACAGGTGGATATAAGGAGCCTGAGAAAGCACCTGAGGTTACTATGGTGTCTAGGCCTGGTCTGCCACCAAACACCAGGTCTAGGTCCATCATCCTTCTGCAACCAGAGTCTTTATTGCTCCCTGTGGCCCATGTTGCCACCAAAGGTCATCTAGATGTCAGTGGTTGGAGCTGCTGCCCAAGACCAAGTTTCAGTCCAGAGGCTGAGGGATAATCTAAATGGAGCAGCCTGAGCAGTCAACTGAGGCCATGATGACATGCAGGCCAAGCTGCTATCAGAAGCCATGTACACGGGTTTGTGGTATTATCATACCCTGTAGAGAGCTGCGATGTGCTGCACCTCAAAGATGGTGCTGGTTTCTGCCTTCAACCCTCCCAATGGTGAGCGCTCCTTGCAGTAAACAAATCCTTATTTGGCTATGTCTGCCTGGCCTGCTAGCTTCCGCATAGTGACAGCCTATCTACATGACCCATGTGGCTTGCTAGGACTTCCCAGTGTTAGCTATTTAAGTGTGGTGCAGGGCGTTCCCCGTGGGGAGAGAGTCAGAAGAGATAGAGGTCAGAAGATTGTATCAAGGTTCCTGAGTAAAAATGCTTGAAGAAGATCTCCTGTGGTCGTGTCTTCCTTGCTGGTCGAGGTTGGGCGCGGCAATACCCAGTGTCTATGTGGATATCTGAGTTTCATGTTACCACCAATCGCCATAAAGATCTTCCTGGTTTCAGCTGCCACCTGAGGGCATGTTGATGTCCAAGCACTGTGCGGAGCAAGTAGTCCTTTACAAGCTGAGGGAGAGCTAGCACCAAGTGAGTGGATAAAGCAGAACAGGTCCCACCTCTCACCAGCTGTGACACTCAGGAGACATGGCTAGGGAAAGCAGTATACCCACACTACACTTGAGCAGCACAGTGAAGCTGTGGTGGAGGAAGCAAGGGAGAGCTGACCCCATCTGCTGTGGTGGAGGAAGCAAGGGAGAGCTGACCCCATCCCATGCCTGTGCAAAGCAGAAGAGCTTACTATAGTGGTGTGGATGCAGGAGACATGATGGGATGACCAACTCAGATTTCACTTACGACTGAGTTGACCCACCTCAACATCCACCTCTTATGAACTGTTGGACTGCATAAAAAGGCCAGTCTTGCAGATCCAAAGACAGAGGATCTCCATAACACAGGGAAACAATAGAATATCTAAGAGGAGTCCTGGTGAGAATCCAGTATTGATAGTTTAATAGTAGCCAGAGGCCTCAAACCAAACCAAGGATTCATTGCAATGAACATTCACAAGTAAAGCTGTTTGTGTGACAGACTATGTGTTCCACAGATTTATTTTTCTGTTGCGGGGGAGGTTGCAAGGGGAAAATACAGATATGAAGGGATGGGAGATGAGTGGGATTGGGATGCATAATGTGAAATTCACAAAGAAGGAATAAAAAGATTAAAAAAACCCAAAAGAAAGAAAAAATTACCTCCCTAAGATCAGGCTCTAGGCAAACATATAGGGCATTTTCTTAATTCATGACTAATGAAGGAGAACGCAGTCCATTGTGGATGATATCATGCTTAGAATGATAGTCCTGGATTCTATAAGAAAACAGGTTGAGAAAACCATAGGAAGCAATCCAGTAAGCAGCACCCCTCCTCAGTCTCTGAATCAGCTTCTACATCCAGGTTTATGCCCTGACTTCCTTCATTGATCAACTACTAAGTCAAAGTGTAAACAAAATAGGTCCTTTCCTTCCCAACATGCTTTCAGTCACGGTTTCATCACACCAGTAATAGTAGTAATTAGGACAAGATGTTTGTGTACCCCTATTCATAATAGTATTGTTCAAAGTAGTTAAATTTAGGGCTAAAAGTCTATTATTAAGTGAAGGTAAGGCGTGATGTACTTTGTCCATAAAATGGAATATTATTCTGCATTTTAAAAAGAAAAAAGGAAGGGTGTGGTGGCACACACAACAATAAAGGCAGAAGCAGGAGGATCTCTGTGAGTTTGAGGCACATCTTTTCTGTAAAGACTTCTAGGCTAGCCAGGGGTACATAGTTTGACTTTAACATGGATGAGACCATGTTACAATGGGTTGGGTTTTAAAATAACAACACTGTGTGGTTTCATCTATAATGGACTCTCGAGTAGTCAGATCCATCAATAGAATGCAGAATGGTAGTTGCTTGGGAGCATGAAGGAATGGAGAATTAGTAATTCTCCACTGGATTTTAAAAATAACACACAGAATAGTTTCATCAATAATGGACTCTTCAGTAGTCAGATCCATCAGACTGTAGAATGGTAGTTCCTTGGGAGTATGGTGGAATGGAGAATGAGTATTTAAGGGACGTTCAATTTGTATTGGGAAGGATTTTTAAAAGCTTCTAGAAATGATGGGTATGGTGACTGCACAAGGACATTAACATGAATGTTCTTACTTCCATTGAGTTCCATATTTGAGATGGTTATGGTGACACATCTGATATTATTTGGGTGTATACTTTGCCAAAATAAAACAAGTCTGAAATGTTTAACGAAATCACGCGCTCTTATTCTTCTCTGCTCTCATATCCTCTTCCCCTTTGTCTCTGTCCCTTCTCACCCCATCACCCACCCCATCTATGTGCTCATGGCCAGCCCCTTTTTCCTCTCCTCTTCTACTCTTCTTCTCTCATTAAATCTTTCCACGTGAAAAAGAAAAAAATAAATCATGCAAAAATTAGTAGTGGTGCACTTCAGAAGATGTGCCAGTCACAGGAAATATGAAAAGGCACAGCAACATCAAGACTTAGAGGGACAATTCACCATATGAAAAGTTGGAAATCTTTAAGATTAAAACAAAAAATGAAAGAAAAAGAACTTGATGAAATAAAAGTCCAGTGGAAATTGCAGTCAGAAGGCTACATCCAATACCTGAGTTTACAGCTTAGTAACCAAGTAAAAAGCTGGGTGTGGCCATGCCTGTAGTCCTAGCACTCTGAAGGTAAGGGGGTGGAGCCATCAGGAATGTTTGGGATTGCTGGCCAGGTTTAGGAAGAAACCTCCTTTGAGAGGAAAAAGAAGGTATCCCCATAACTTCTACATGTATATACACTCCCACACATTATACCCATTCACTATATATATTAGATGCCATTTATTGTTTAATATCTGTGTGCATTATCAGGTTAGATAAATTTCAGTTTATCTCCTAAAATTTTGATCACTTCTATGTTATGAAAACCTTCACAATCATTTATTTCAGCTTTGAACCTCTACTAAATGTGACTGTGACCTGTATTCACCTTTCTGAATTGAGCTCCCTGCCGCTCTGTAGCTCACTACTCATTCACCTTCCACTGTCTCACTGGACTCTCCAGGCTCAGGCAACAACCATTCTATTCCCTAATGTGACCTTCATTAGATTCCAAACCTGAGATCATGCAGAACTCATGGTTCTGTGCCTGTGTTCTTCATTCAGTGTAGTGGACATTTCTATTTTTCAATAAATTTAAATAACATTCATGCTGCAGCTACAGAATTCCACTCATTTTCCAGCCCCTCTGGGCTTCTCCCCAGTCCTCCCCAGCCCCTAATATCTGATCCTGACCCCATTTCCCCTTACCCTCCACTTTTCCATCCATGTTCCTCTCTCCTTCTGTGCCCCATGATTATTTTGTTTCCCCTTACGAGTTGGATTTGGATAGGCACCAAACCCTGGCACTTTTACTGATGCTAAGGTATTCTTGCAGACAGGAGCCTACCATTACTTTCCTCTGAGATGATCTGTCAACAGCTGACTAAGACATATACAGGTACTTAACAGCTAAGCATTGGACTGAGGTCAGGGGCCCCTTGGAAGATTTAGGAAAAGGATTGAAGTAGCTGAAGGTGAGACCAACACAGTAGGAATCCAACAGTGTCAATTAACCCAGACCCTGAGTGTTTCCAGAGACTAATCCAACAACCAAACAGCTTACATGGGCTGGTCTACGGCTCTTGGATCCTTTGCACCAGAGGACTACCTTGTCTGGCATCAGTGAGAAAGAATGCACATGTAGAGACTTGATACCCCATGACAGGGGGATAGAAGCACAGTGGGGACAGCACCCTCTCAGAAGAAGCAAAGGGGAATAGGAATGGGTTAAGAATTTGGAATGCAAATGAATAAAATCATTAATAAAACCAAGATATTGAGAGTAAAGCCGAAAAACAGTGTCATGGAGAATATTTAGGATCCAAAACTATTTTTGTACACACAAAAAAGAATCATGTCTATAATGAAGGATGAAAAAGAATTCATTACAATGGTTATCATGGCATTGCTTACATTAATCATGGTAATACTTTCATAGATTCCATTTATCTCCAATTTCATGGAGTTGAACAAAGCAACACAGCCCCAAACATAACAACTTTAATTTCTGTTTATTTCTCAACACATAAATGACACTAAAGGACATAATGTCAGTGCTATTTCCAAAAATGAGTCTAGAGGTTGTGGTCAGATGTACTGAATGTAGTGAAAGAAAAGCATGTGATTCCTTCCAATTGATTACAACTGGTTTTGTTGGCCTATCCAGAAATCAAACTCGTTTTCCAAGTTGTCTGTTACCAGGTGATCCACATTGTTTCTCTGCCCATTGTCATTTCCATGTAAACGAGCTTAATGAAGCTTAATCAAGTACATTAACAACAGAAACAGAAAATTCAAAAGATCATCAAATCCTACTACAAAAGCCTATATTCAATAAAACTTGAAAATCTGGAGGAAATGGACAATTTCCTGGAGAGATACCAGGTACCGAAGTTAAATCAGGAACAAATAAGCCATTTAAACAATCCCATAACTTCTAACGAAATAGAAGCAGTCATTAAAAGTCTTCCAAACAAAAGAGCCCAGGTCCAGATGGGTTCACTGTACAATTCTATCAGACCTTCATAGAAGACCTCATATCAATACTATCCAAACTATTCCACAAAATTGAACCACACAGAGTGCTACCAAATTCCTTCTATGAAGCCACAATTACTCTTATACCTAAACTACACAAGACCCAACAAAGAAAAAGAAGGCCAGACCAATTTCCCCTATGAATATCAACAGAAAAATACTCAATAAAATTCTTGCAAACAGAATAAATCCAAGAACACATCAAAACAATCATCCATGATGATCAAGTAGGCTTCATCCAAGGTATGCAGGAATAGTTTAATATACAGAAAACCATCAATGTAATCCACTATATAAACAAACTGAAATATAAAAAACACATGATCATTGTGAGAAACACATGATCATCTCAGCATGAAACTCATGCTGAGAGAGCATTCGACAAAATCCAAATCCAATTTTTCACAGAGTTAGACAGAACAATTTGCAAATTCATCTGGAATAACAAAAATCCCAGGATACCTAAAACTATCCTCAACAATAAAAGGAATTCCAGGGAAATCACTATACCTGAACTCAAGCAGTATTACAGAGCAATAGTCATAAAAACTGTATGGTATTGGTACAGAGACAGGCAGATAGACCAGTGGAATAGAATTGAAGACCCAGAAATGAACCGACACAACTATGGTCACTTGATTTTTGACAAAGGAGCCAAAACCATTCAGTGGAAAAAAGATAGCATTTTCAGCAAATGGTGCTGGTTCAACTAGAGGTCAACATGTAGAAGAATGCAGACTGATCCATGCTTATCACCCTGTACAAAGCTTAAGTCCAAGTGGATCAAGGACCTCCACATCAAACCAGATACACTCAAAGTAATAGAAGAAAAAGTGGGGAAGAATCTCGAATACACGTGCACTGGAGAAAGTCTCCTGAGCAAAACACCAATGACTTATGCCCTAAGGTCAGGAATTAACAAATGGGATCTCATAAATCTTCTGTGAGGCAAAGGACACTGTTGTTAGGACAAAACAGCAACCAATACATTCGGAAAAGATATGTAGCAATCCTACAACTGATAGAGGGCTTATATCTAAAATATACAAAGAACTCATAAAGTTAGACTTCAGGGAGACAAATAGACTCTATTAAAAAATGGGGTTCAAACAATGCCAAGCAACCAGAGCTTCCAGGGACTAAGCCACTACCCAAAGACTATACATGGACTGACACTGGGCTCCTACCTCATAGGTAGCAATGAATAGCCTAGTAAGAGCACCAGTGGAATGGGAAGCCCTTGGTCCTGCCAAGACTGAACCCCCAGTGAACCGTGATTGTTGGGGGGAGGGTGGTAATGGGGGGAGGATGGAGAGGAGAACACCCATATAGAAGGGAAGAGGAAGGGTTAGGGGGATGTTGGCCCGGAAACCAGGAAAGGGAATAACAATCGAAATGTAAATAAATACTCAAGTTAATAAAGAAAAAACAAAAACAAAAAAAATGGGTTCAGAGCTAAACAAAGAATTCCCAGCTGAGGAATGCCAAATGGCTGAGAAACACCTAAAGAAATGTTCAACATCTTTAGTCATAAGGGAAATGCAAATCAAAACAACCCTGAGATTCCATATCGCACCAGTCAGAATGGCTAAGAACAAAAACTCAGGTGACAGCAGATGCTGGCAAGGATGTGGAGAAAGAGGAACACTCCTCCATTGTTGGTGGGATTGCAGACTGGTGCAACTATTCTGGAAATCAGTCTGGAGGTTCCTCAGAAAATTGGACATTGTACTACCTGAGGACCCAGCTATACGGCTCTTGGGCATATACCCAAAAGATGTTCCAACATATAACAAAGACATGTGCTCCACTATGTTCATAGCAGCCTTATTTGTAATAGCCAGAAGCTGGAAAGAACCCAGATGCCCTTCAACAGAGGAATGGATACAGAAAATGTGGTACATCTACACAATGGGTTATTACTCAGCTATCAAAAACAATGACTTTATGAAATTCATAGGCAAATGGATGGAACTGGAAAATATCATCCTGAGTGAGTAACCCAATCACAGAAAAACACACATGGTATCCACTCATTGATAAGTGGATGTTAGCCCAAATGCTTGAGTTAGCATAGAAGCACAGAAGACATGAAACTCAAGAAGGATGACCAACATTCAGATGCTTCACTCCTTCTATAAAAGGGGAACAAGAATACCCTTAGGAGGGGATAGAGAAGCAAAGTTTAGAACAGAGGCAGAAGGAATACCCATTCAGATCCTGCCCCACATGTGGCCCATACATATACAGCCACCAAACTAGATAAGATGTATGAAGCAAAGAAGTGCAGGCTGACAGGAACTGCATGTAGATCTCTCCTGAGAGACACAGCCAGGATACGGCAAATACATAGGTGAATGCCAGCAGCAAACCACGGAACTGATAAAAGGACCCCCATTGAAGGAATCAGAAAAGAGCTGAAGAGGATTGAGACCCCATATGAACAAGAATGCCAACCAACCAGAGCTTCCAGGGACTAAGCCACTACCCAAAGACTATACAAGGACTGACCGTGGCTCCACCTGCATAGGTAGCAACGAATAGCCTAGTAAGGGCACCAGTGGAAGGGGAAGCCCTTGGTCCTGCCAAGGCTGGACCTCCAGTGAACGGGATTCTTGGGGGGGGGATAGGAATGGGTGGAAGATAGGGAGGAGAACACCCATATAGAAGGAGAGAGTGAGGGGTTAGAAGGATGTTGGCCTGGAAACTGGGAAAGGGAATAACATTTAAAGTGTAAATAAGAAATACCCAATTTAATAAAGATGGGGAAAAAAAGAAAAAAAGGATCCATACTATATCTTTTAATGAAGGTTTCATGATTAAATGATCTGTGACTCAATAAAAAGAACTATACAAAAAAATAGTACATTAACAAAAAAGATTATGTCAAAGAAAACTTTCTTGATGGATATTGATTTAACCTCAAAATCTCATTTCTCTTACGTCTAATTGAAGTGTTTGTTTAATCATGTTTTGGGAACCAGCTTCTCAGATAAAAGTCTAGAGAAGTACCTACAGTCAATGCCAAAGAACTCCCTTTAGGATCAATGTTTGTTTCGGTTTGGTTTGTTTAATTTTTGACCTAAAGATAATGTGATAATTGTCTTGGCCACTGAGCCATATGTCCTATTTTTCATAAATTATTCCCCAGTGGCTTCAGTCCTATGTAAAGATCATGTGACTCTATTCGGGCATATAATGTGAGGGTTAGTATATTCACAGTATGTGGATGGATTTCAAATACACACCTACATATGAAGAAGGAAATCTAAAATAAGTAAGCATTTCTTTGTACATTTTATCTACTTATGTTTGACTTTGAACTGAAGATATACTGAAAGATAAAATGGAGCAGTAAATATCCACTGTGAACAGAAAACACCGTAGTTCTGTGGGCAAATACACAGGTAGGCTATCAACAACTGGGAAAAATAATTCTAAGGAGGAGAGTAAAATTATCTTTCTGATCTCTTTTAATAATTAATTTGTCACTAGAAAGGAGTTTTCACATAGTAAAAAGAATTTCACATATTTTATTCTAATACAGTATTTTTAAAAACAAAATGGCGTTGGCTAAAAGCAAATATGAACTTGTCTGTATTATATTGACACATAAAAACAATTTTTGGAGTGCTGAAATGTTTTTCCAAAATAACATAATTTGAAAGATGTAGATATTAAAATTAAAAACAGCAATTTATTTTATAAGTTTACTTATAAGACACTAGTGACATATTGCAAGAAACTGTTCCATGTTATGGGAGTGAATAACAATACAGGGTGTTAAGTTCAGTCTAGACAATAAAAACCAAGGAAACAGTAATTACAGGGTGATTTTAAAAATTATTCATTTAAATCCAGAGAGCACTAGCAATTCCGAGAAAGAAAAAAAAATGATCATAACTGTAAAAATACATGCTGTTTCTGTACTTATATTTTCAAGTATTATTACGGTAAAACTAAAATCTAATGAGTTTGGGTGTCTATTGAATTCTATCATGTAAGTCAGGAAGAAAAGAATTCAAAGTTTAAATGCTCATATAACTGCAAAACCTTTAGTGAATTCAATGTAAGAAAACATTGCTTCACTCTGACAATATGGGTAACTACACAGCAAGTATTTACTGTACTCAACTCAGAGCGTGCACTGTGGGCAGAGTCTTTGTTACTAACATACGTAATAAAGAACACATTCAGAGCACTGACGTCCAGACACAAAATATTTAAAACCAGGGATGATCAAAAGTAGAGGTAATTCTATGAAAATTTATCAGACAAGGTAGAGTAATATCCAAAACATGTTAAAATCAATAAAAAGAAAATGATCATATTATAGAATCCTATCTGATCTTTCAGGGGTAGGGGTAGGGCTGGCTGTTATGGAACATGCTCTGTAAGCCAGAGCTTAAAAGCCTCAAACTGTGAGAAATACGACGTCTGCTTCTAAAGTCCTAGAGTACTAAGGGCATGTGCCACCATGCCAGCTACAATTTTATCAAATCTTTAAAAATTAAACTAGCCTTCATTTAAAATAAACCACAGTAATATTAGCTGATAAATGTAAGACAAAATTTTTCAAATCCATTCTAGTTCTATGAGGTTTTATAAATTAGCCATTAAAATATTTACAGGGTAATTTATTTTTAAACATTTCATTGACCACAGAATATAATAACTTTTGGAAAGTAGTTTACTATCACAACAGAGATTCATATGGAAAAATAGAAAATCATATATGTTGACCTTAAATTTATAGAGAGTTATACAACAATCCATGTAAAGCATCTAAGAGTTAACTCAAAAGATATCTTAAGACAATATGCAGTGCACAACATATGTGTGATTCCTTCTCATATTACATAATGTACCATGACATATTCCAGGGGACAGGTAAGGTAAATTAAAGAGAGCCATAATGGTTCGCTGCAACTAGACAGGAAGAATAAGACATATTCTGGTTGCAATATCACATTTCTTAAAAAAAAAAAAAATTTCATCTCAGCAGAGAAATGAGAATGGAGAAGACAAATCACTCTTTGACAACAGAGTTCATCCTGGTAGGATTCTCAGATCACCCAGACTTAAAGACACTTCTCTTCCTTGTGTTCTCTGCCATCTATCTGGTCACCATGGTGGGGAATCTTGGGCTGGTGGCCTTGATCTACATGGAGCCTCGTCTCCACACACCCATGTACATCTTTCTGGGCAACCTGGCCCTGATGGACTCCTGCTGCTCCTGTGCCATCACTCCCAAGATGCTAGAGAACTTCTTTTCTGTGGACAGAAGGATCTCTCTCTATGAATGCATGGCACAGTTCTATTTCCTCTGTCTTGCTGAAACTGCAGACTGCTTTCTTCTGGCAGCCATGGCCTATGACCGTTATGTGGCCATATGCAACCCACTACAGTACCACACCATGATGTCCAAGAAGCTCTCCCTTCAGATGAGTATAGGTACATTTATAGCCAGTAACCTGCATTCCTTGATTCAAGTAGGGTGTCTCTTAAGGCTAACTTTCTGTAAATCAAATCACATTGATCATTTCTTCTGTGATATTCTTCCCCTATATCGCCTCTCCTGTACAGACCCATTTATCAATGAACTAATGATATACATTTTTTCAATGCCAATTCAAGTTTTTACGATTACAACTATCTTGGTCTCTTACTTCTGCATTCTTTTCACTATTTTCAAGATGAAATCCAAGGATGGGAGAGGAAAAGCACTTTCTACTTGTGCATCCCATTTTTTTTCTGTGTCAATATTCTACACCTGTCTTCTCATGTATATTAGACCATTTGAAGAAGGTAATAAAGACATACCAGTGGCTGTGTTTTATACAGTAATAATTCCTTTGTTAAATCCTTTTATTTACAGTCTGAGAAATGCAGAGGTAGTAAATGCTGCTAAGAAAGTTATGAAAACTTACAATATTTTTAAAAATGCTTCTGCTCCTATAGCACATTGATTTTAGCTTATTAAGATGATTTTAAAATTAAATATAGAAATATGACAATGTAAATTATATAAAATATTAGTTTTTAAATAATTAGGTATATTAGTTAAAATGCATATACATATATATATATGTAAGTCCAAAATAATTTATCAGTTATTCATTATCTGTTGTATCTATTTTCATTGTTCTCATTAAATTTTTAATACTGTAATTTCAAATTCAACAAACTAATATAATCCCACAATGAAACAGCTTAATGGGTAAGCTTCTTCTTTGATTAGTACTATTTAGCTACTGGGAAAATTTTTGTGTTATTTTTCTATAATGCACAAAACCTAAAGTTGTCAGGCATTAACAGACTTACTTTTTTTCAAAAATCTTCATTCTCTTCCTTCCTCTCTTTTATAAAGCAGATATGATAAAAGAGGAAACTTAATATATAAGTCTAACTCCATGTCTTCAGAGTATATTTTAAATAAAAATGTATTAGTATTTTGCAAATCATTATACATATGTATAGGTTCTTAATCCATTTATTCAGCTTCTGTTAGAATAGTAGACACTCAGACACTCAAACTAGATCTTTTTAATTTGGTCCACAGTCTTTCTAATACACTTCCAGTAGATTCTGACACATTTCATGTTCTTCTGTATGGAGAATCTAGGCTATGTACATTTTCTACCCTCAGAATAAAATTAGGAAAAATTTTAAAAGAAGTCATGTAAGTTTCGGAACTATATTTATTTATTGGTTAAAATGAAAAACCAATAAACCATAAACAAAAGCATACACATTCCCGTGCTATTTTTTGCTGAAATAGTCTTCTGTATACTGACATTACAAATTGAATTTGTAAAATTTGTAAAATAATGAAATTTTTCCATATCTTTGTGTAGTAATATTTTTAATCATTCCTTTGTCCTTGTATAGTCATATGTTAAATTATTGTGGTTTAATGTTTATTTTTCAAACATTTTATTTTATTTTAATTATGCATACATACATATGCATGTCACATGTATGTATGTGTCCTGTTTGGGATGCTCACTTGTGCAGATGCCCAAGAAGAGGGCAACAGATCCTCTGGAGATGGACTCAGAAGCAGATGTGAGACATCTGAGGGGGATTCTGGAACTGAAGTGAGATCCTCTGGAACAGCCACATGGGCTTTTAGACACTGAGCCATCTCCCCATCCCCTTACCTGGTTTCTTCTTGATATTCTTCCCAGTAATGTATCTTCAGGATCTCTATAGATGCTTTCATTGGTAAGAGGGTCTTCTCTCACTGAGGTCAGAACAAGCAATCTTCTACTGTATAAGTATTGAGCACCATGAACCAACTTATGCATACTGCCTGGATGGTGGCTCAGTGTCTGAGAGATCTCGGGGGTCTAGGTTAGTGGAGACTACTGGTCTTCCTATGGGGCCCCCTCCTCCTCAGCTTCTTCAAGGCTTTCCTTAATTCAACCACAGGGGTCCCCAACTTCAGACCATTGATTGTGTGTAAGTATATGCGTCTGTCTCAGTCAGCTACATGTTGGGTCTCTTTGAGGGTTTATTTTTAATCATTTCTGCTACTTTGAGATTTTAATATAATTTAATTGAATGTAATATCATATAATATCTTTCCCTTTCTTTCTTCCTCCTTTTCTAGCTCTTTTTATATTTGTAGTCTATTTTTCCTTAATTCTTACTACACATACACACAGAGAGACAGACAGACAGACAGACAAGATAGGCAGACAGGCAGACAGACACAAAGATAAATATTCCAAAACACCTAAGTACAGCCTGCTCACTGTGCATAGTGTTACCTGCCTGTGTGTTTTCAGGGCTGATCATCTGGTTCTAGATAAGTAATTCATGTGCTCTCCCCTGTAAATTTATTTCTCACAGTGTCATCGTTTTTTAGTTGCTTGTCATCTTTTCTGTATGTAGGGGTCTCTTAGTCTCTCCCTCGTTCTTTTTAACTTCATTAATGACATTAGACTCTGAAGGAAACAAATTAATAATATAGAGTTTGGTGTACACTTCCCAGTACTCCCTAAAGTGAGTATCTTGTGCTATTATAGCATTCTTTTGTGTGTGTGTGTGTGTGTGTGTGTGTGGTTTCTTCCAACCTTTATTTTTTAAAATAGATTGGTTTTTAATTGTATTTGTTTGTATTGTTTGTGGTTTGTTCACATGAGTGCAATGCCCACAGAGGCCAGAAGAGGGTGTTACATCTCCTGGAGCTAGGGTTGCAGGTGTTGTGAGCCATAAGACTTTTACATTAGTACAATCCAATAGCCTTGTATATAGCTGTAGACTTCTCTTTGGATTTTATACTTATTCCTTCCCATATTTCCTCCCATAATCCAGTTTAGAAAGCCAACTGGCCCTTAGTTGTCAACTCTGTTTACTTTCTTATAAAGTGTGACAGTTTTGGACTATGTTATCCATGACCACACTTGAGGATTCTGCCTGCATAAGTTATATCATTCTAGTTTTGTCCTGCCTCACATTTTTCTATCACTGGATTTATTTTTTGGAGAAGTGTCACGCCCAACCTCGTCCAGCAAGGAAGACACAACCAGCGAAGATCTTCTTCAAGCAGTTTTACTCAGGAACCTTGATACAATCTTCTGACCCCAGGAAACCCCCGCACCACACTTAAATAGCTAGCGCTGGCCAATCCCAGCAAGCCACGTGGATCATGCAGATAGGCTGTCACTATGCGGAAGCTAGCAGGCCAGGCAGGCATAGCCAAATAAGGACTTGTTTACTACAAGGAGCGCTCACTGTTGCGAGGGTGGAAGGCAGAAACCAGCGCCATCTTTGAGGTGGCATGTTGCAGCTCCCTACAGAGAAGAATAACACAGAATTTACATCTGCTTATTGCACCAGGTAGTTTTGGCATCAACATCCCTTATTGCTGATGTTAACAGCTTAGTTTGCTTGACTAAAATAAGGTATGCTTGGTTTCAGAATTGGAAATTTATCTATATCCTTTCCATACAATTTGTTAGAAAGCAAACAGATCTAGATAAAATTTAAAGAGAAAAGACCTACATGGCATATTCCATACAAGAAGAAGAGTCATAAATTCTGGAAATACTTTAAAATCAAATCAGTAATAAAAAAAAAACTGCTTGAGAGTTTGAAAATGCCATGTTAGACACAGCACATTCTGGCATGTCTGCGGAGGTTGGAGAAAACAGAGACAAGTGGATGTGTACAGAAAATCATATGAGAACAAGAACAAAAACAATACAGATCTGTAACAGAAATGAATATTCTAACATCAGGTACCAGAGAACATAGTAGGAAGGGCACCCCCACACCCTCACTCAACCACTTACCCTCTATTCGGTCTTAGGCAAAGGGGAAAGGAAGATCTCCGCCAGAAACAGAAACTGCAGTCTATAATTTAATATATGGGAGATCTGCAATTTCTTTCAAAACAAGAAGGCACCAGAAGAGGGGATTCTCTGACTTGTTTGCATGCACACTGGTGCTATGGTTAATGTCCAAGCACTGTTCTGTGCTAGCCTAGCCTCTTGCCTGCAGATGGAGAGCTGGCTCCAAATCGGTGAGTGGAAGAGAGAACGTCCCACCCCTCACAAGCTGTCACTCAGGAGAGCTAACCAAGGAAAGCAGTGTACCCACACTACACCTGGCAGCACAGTAAAGCTGTGGTGGAGGAGGCGAGGGAGAGCTGACCACACCCCATGCCTGTGCAAAGCAGAAGAGCTGGTTATACTGATGTGAATGCAGGAGACCTGATGGGATGACCAACTCAGCTTTCACTCAGGACTGAGTTGACCCACCCCAACATCCACATCTTCTATGAACTGTTTGACTGCATGAAGGGGCAAGTCTTGCAGATCCAAAGACAGAGGCTCTCCATGACACAGGGAAACAATGTAATATCTGAGAGGAGTCCTGGTGAGAATCCAGCATTGATAGTTTAGTAGTAGCCAGAGGCCTCAAACCAAACCAAGGATTCATTGAGATGAATATTAACAAGTAAAGCTGTTTAGGGGGGAGGGGGAAGACTGTTTGTGTGACACACCATGTGTTCCATAGATTTATTTTTCTTTTTCAAGGGACATTGCAAGGGGCAAAGACATATATGAATGGATGGGAGATGAGTGAGATTGGGTGCATAATGTGAAATTCACAAAGAAGAAATAAAAAGATAATAAAGCAACAGAAAGAAAAAATTACCTCCCTAAGATCAGGCTCTAGGCAAACATATAGGGCATTTCTTTTTTTTTTTTTTTTTTTTTTTTTTTTTCTTTTTTTTCGAGCTGGGGACCCGACCCAGGGCCTTGCCTTTGTTAGGCAAGCGCTCTACCACTGAGCTGAATCCCCAACCCCTATAGGGAATTTTCTGAATTCATGACTAATGAAGGAGAACACAGTCCATTGTGGATGATATCAGGCTTAGAATGATAGTCCTGGATTCTATAAGAAAATGGGCTGAGCAAACCAGAGGAAGCAATCCAGTAAGCAGCACCCCTCCACAGCCTCTGCATCAGTTTCTACATCCAGGTTTCTGCCCTGACTTCCTTCATTGATGAACTACTAAGTCAAAGTGTAAACAAAATAGGTCCTTTCCTTCCCAACATGCTTTCAGTCACGGTTTCATCACACCAGTAATAGTAGTAATTAGGACAAGATGTTTGTGTACCCCTATTCATAATAGTATTATTCAAAGTAGTTAAATTTAGGGCTAAATGTCTATTATTAAATGAAGGTGAGGCATGATGTACTTTGTCCATAAAATGGAATATTATTCTGCATTTTAAAAAGAAAAAAGGAAGGGTGTGGTGGCACACACAACAATAAAGGCAGAAGCAGGAGGATCTCTGTGAGTTTGAGGCACATCTTTTCTGTAAAGACTTCTAGGCTAGCCAGGAGTACATAGTTTGACTTTAACATGGATGAGACCATGTTACAATGGGTTGGGTTTTAAAATAACAACACTGTGTGGTTTCATCTATAATGGACTCTCAAGTAGTCAGATCCATCAATAGAATGCAGAATGGTAGTTGCTTGGGAGCATGAAGGAATGGAGAATTAGTAATTCTCCACTGGATTTTAAAAATAACACACAGAATAGTTTCATCAATAATGGACTCTTCAGTAGTCAGATCCATCAGACTGTAGAATGGTAGTTCCTTGGGAATATGGTGGAATGGAGAATGAGTATTTAATGGACGTTCACTTTGTATTGGGAAGGATTTTTAAAAGCTTCTGGAAATGATGGGTATGGTGACTGCTTACTTCCATTGAGTTCCATATTTGAGATGGTTATGGTGACACATCTGATATTATTTGGGTGTATACTTTGCCAAAATAAAACAAGTCTGAAATGTTTAACGAAAACATGCGCTCTTATTCTTCTCTGCTCTCATATCCTCTCCCCCTTTGTCTCTGTCCCTTCTCAGCCCATCACGCCCCCTTCCCTCTATGTGCTCATGGCTGGCCTCTTTTCCTCTCCTCTTCTACTCTTCTTCTCTCATTAAATCTTTCCACGTGGAAAAGAAAAAAGAAATCATGCAAAAATTAGTAGTGGTGCACTTCAGAAGATGTGCCAGTCACAGGAAATATGAAAAAGCCAAGCAACATCAAGACTTAGAGGGACAATTCACCATATGAAAAGTTGGAAATCTTTAAGATTAAAACAAAAAATGAAAGAAAAAAAACTTGATGAAATAAAAGTTCAGTGGAAATTGAAGTCAGAAAGCTACATCCAATACCTGAGTTTACAGCTTAGTAACCAAGTAAAAAGCTGGGTGTGGCCATGCCTGTAGTCCTAGCACTCTGAAGGTAAGGGGGTGGAGCCATCAGGAATGCTTGGGATTGCTGGCCAGGTTTAGGAAGAAACCTCCTTTGAGAGGAAAAAGAAGGTATCCCCATAACTTCTACATGTATATACACTCCCACACATTATACCCATTCACTATATATAGTAGATGCCATTTATTGTTTAATATCTGTGTGCGTTATCAGGTTAGACATATTTGCCTCCTAAAATTTTGATCACTTCTATGTTATGAAAACCTTCACAATCATTTATTTCAGCTTTGAACTTCTACTAAATGTGGCTGTGACCTGTATTCACCTTTCTGAATTGAGCTCCCTGCCGCTCTGTAGCTCACTACCCATTCACCTTCCACTGTCTCACTGGACTCTCCAGGCTCAGGAAACACCCATTCTATTCCCTAATGCTGTGACCTTCATTAGATTCCAAACCTGAGATCATGCAGAACTCATAGTTCTGTGCCTGTCTTACTTCACTCACCATAATGGATATTTCTATTTTACAATAAATTTAAATAACATTCATGCTGGTGTCCCAGGACCAAGGGAAGGGGCTATACCCAATTCTGTTGCCTCCCTTCCTGTGAAGGCCACTAAATGGCCTGCCTTGTAGGAGAGGTTGTGCCTAGTCCTACAGAGATTTGATGTGTATGGTTAGAGGGATATTAAAGGGGTGATACCCAGAGGGGTCCCCCTTCTCAAAGGAGAAGGGGAGGGAGGAATGCAGGGAGGATTCATACAAGGAAGTTCTAGGATTAGAGCTAAAATTTGGAATAAAAGTGAATAACATACTTAATATTTAATAAAAATTTAAATAACAGTCATGAAGTGCCTACACTATCTGAAATTATGAGAGGATTGTCACATGTAAAGTAAAAAAGGAAATTAATGTAAAATGAAATATGATTTATCCAGGAAAAATAACTGAATGAATATATAAATAAAAATCTGATTAAAGATCTTTATATCACAAAGACTTCAATACTTTGAATTAGAAAATTAGTAATAAAGCCTCAATGTAGGGTAATGTCAGGGCAGGGAGGTGTGCGTAGGTTTGTGTGGGAGTACCCTCATTGAAGCAGGGGAAGAGGGGATAAGATAGTGTGTTTCTGGAGGGGAAACCAGGAAAGAGAATAACATTTAAAATGTAAATTAAAAAATTTTTAAAAAAGAAATATAAAAGAAAATTAGTAGTACACGCAAAGACTTCATATGAAAATTAAAAGTATTTGGAGGACAGTTAGGTTTAAATATTCTCATTTGAAATCTAACAGAAGAGAAATGGTGTATATTTCCCTGTTGATGATACTTAGGAATGAGCTATAAAAGACAAAGTCATGATTTAGTGTCTGCCCATGGGATGGATCCCAAGTTGGCTGGACACTGGCTGGCCATTTTCTTCAGTCTCTACTCCATTTTTGTCTCTGCATTTCTTTTAGACAGGAATAATTCCATGTCAATAATGTTGAACATGGGTTGGTGACTCCATCACTCCACTGGGGGCACTGTCTATCTACTGCAGGTGGTCTTTTCAGGTTCTAATCCCCACTATAGGGCATTTCAGCTAAGATCATCCCTGTTGAATCTGAGGAGCCTCTCATATTCCAGGTCTCTAAGAATTTGTATCCCCAATGCCCTACAGCTAAGTAATCCCATTCATTTTCCTGGCCCTATGAGCTTCCCTCCTATAACCCCATACCTGGTATACACAATACTTGTTCCTTCCCCTTTTCCCCTTACCCTCCCCTCTCCCATTCGGACTCCTCTCTTCCTGTACCTCCCATTATTATTTTGTTCTGCCTTCTAAGTCAGATTTGGGAAGGCACTAAACCTTGTCACTATTATTGATGCTATGCTAGCCTGGATGTCCTCTGGGGAGCTCTACCACCAGCTGACTGAGACAGAAGTACATACTTACAACCAACCATTGGACTGAGGTGTGGACCCCTATCAAACCACTAGGGAAAAGACTGAAGGAGCTAAAAGAGATGCCAACCCCATAGGAAGAACAACAATGTCAACTAACCCAGGAACTCCCAGAGACTAATCCACCAACCAAAGAGCATGCATAGGCTGCGGTGTGACCAATGGCTCATATGTAGCAGAAGATTGCCTTGACTAGCCTCAGAGGGAGAATATGCACCTAATCCTATAGAGACTTTATGCCCCAGGAAAGTATGGGGAGCACCATCTCAGAGGGAAAGGGGAGAGAGAATGGGTTAAGAAGTCTGGGAGGGGGAAACTGGAGGGGTCAAGATTTGGAATGTAAATGAATAAAATAATTTACAAAACCAAGATAATGAGTGTGAAGACTAAAAACAGTGTCACGCAGAGTGAAGAGGATGCAAAACCATTTTTTGAACACACACACACACACACACACAATCATATCTATATGATTTTTATGTGAAAAGATGAAAGAGGGAAGTACAATAAAATTGTAATCCTGGCATTATTTACATTAATCATGGTAATACTTTCATAGATTCCATTTATCTCCAATCTCATGGAGTTGAACACAGCAACACAGCCTCAAACATGACAACTTAAATTTCTGTTTATTTCTCAACACATATATGACACCAAAGGTCATAATGTGAGAGTTTTTTCCAAAACTGAAACTAGAGGATGTGGTCAGGCGCACTGAATGTAGTGAAAGAAAAGCATGTGAGTCCAGTTGACTACACCTGGTGTTGTTGGCCTCTCCAGAAATCTAATGCCTTTTCAAAGTTGTTTGTTACCAGGTGATCCATATTGTTTCTCTACTCATTATCATTTCCATGTAAGTGAACTTAATGAAGCTTAATTAATCAAGTACATTAACGATGTATGTCAAAGACAACTTTCTTCATGGACACTGATTTAACCTCAAAATCTCATTTCTCTTACCTCTAATTAAGGTGTTTGTTTAATCATATTTTGGGAACCAACTTCTCAAATTAAAGTCTGTAGAAATACCTACAGTCAATGCCAAGGAACTCCCTTTAGGATCAATGTATGTTTCAGTTTGGTTTGTTTAATTTTTGGCCTAAAGATAATGTGATAATTGTCCTGGCCACTGAGCCATATGTCCTATATTTTCATAAATTAAAAATAGTACAATAACAAAAAAGATGATGTCAAAGACAACTTTCTTGATAGACATTGATTTAACCTCAAAATCTCATTTCTCTTACCTCTAATTAAGGTGTTTGTTTAATCATGTTTTGGGAACCAGCTTCTCAGATTAAAGTCTGCAGAAATAACTACAGTCAATGCCAAGGAACTCCCTTTAGAATCAATGTTTTGTTTTCCTTAACTTTTGCCCTAAAGATAACATAATAATTGTAACTGCCTATGAGACATGTGTCCTAGATTTTCATAAATTATTCCCGAATGGCTTAAGGCCTCTGTAAAGATCACATGACTCTATTTAGCCATATAATGTGATGGTTAGTGAACTCATAGTATGTGGATGGATTTCAAATTCATTCCTATATCTGAAGAAGCAAATCTAAAATAAGTGTATATTATTATATTTTATCTACTTATGCTTAGTTTATCTCTGAATCTCAGATACATTGAAAGGGAAAATGAAGCAGTAAATGTAAATTCTGTAAATTCTGTACATTCTGTACACTCGCAGCAGAAAAGCACCGCAGTTTTGTTAGCAAATGCACAGGTGAGTGATGAACAACTGGAAAATAACTAGCAAAAATTATTTTTCGGATTTTGCTTAATAATTATGTTTTGCTCTAGAGAGGAGTTTTCACATAGTAAAATGAGTTTCACGTACCATTTCATACAATGTTTTTAAAAATAAAATGGCATTGGCTAGAACTAAATATGAACATGCCTATTTGATTTTCCAGTATATGTTGATAAAAGCAATATTTTATTGTGCTAAAAAGCTTTTACAAAATAACATAATTTGAAAGATATTATAGATATTTAAATTATAAACAAAAATGTATTAGTTTAATTATGAGACATCAGTGACATAAGGGAAAAATCCTTTCTATGTTCTGGGAGCAAATAATATAACAGTGTGTTAAGTTCAGACAATAGAAACCAAGGAAACAATAAATACAGTATGATTTTAAAGCAAGGCTGTTTTAAAACTATTGTAGGCTGTTCTTTAAAAATTATCTATTTAAACTCTATTAAAGCCAGAGAGGTCTAGCAATTCCTAGAAGAAAAAAATGATCATAACTGTAAAAATACATGCTTTCTAGATTTAAATATTTCAGTGCTATATCAGACAAACTAAAAATCTAATAAGTTTCTGTGGCTATTGAATTCTAATATATAAGTTAGGAGGAAAAGTTTAAATACTCATTTAACTGTAAAGCCTTTAGTGAATTGAATAAAAGGAAAACATTGCTTCACTGTGGCAGAATTGGAAAATTCACTGTAGGTATTTAACATACACATTTCAGTGTGTACACTGTGTGCAGATACTTTCTTACTAAGACACATAGTAAAGAATACATCCAGAACACTGACAACCAGACAGAAAACATTAGAAAACAGGGATGATTAAGAGTAGAATAATTCTATGAAACTTTGTCAGACAAGGTAGAGTAAGATCCAAAATATGTTAAAATCAATAAAGAATGATTGTAAAAGAAAATAATCATATTATAGAATCCTATGAAATCCTTTGGGGGTTGGGTAAGCTTGGGTGTCTTGGAACATTGTCTGTGGACCAAGAGAGCCTCAAACTATGAGACACACCACCTCTCCTTCTCAAGACCTGGTATTAAAGGCATGTGCCACCATGCCAGCTACAATTTTATCCACTCTTAAAATATTAAATTAACCTTGTTTTAAAATAACCTACAGTAATGTTAGCTGAAAAATACAATTAAGACAAAAACATTTCAAACTCATTCTAATTCTATTGTTTTTATAAATTAGCCATTAAATACTTATAGGACAATCTATTTTTAAACATTTTATTGACCACCGAAGATATTTTTGGAAAGTAAGTTACTATCAAAACAGACTTTCAATATTGAGAAATAAAAAAAATATCATGTATGCTGATCACAAATTTATAGAGCTATACAATAATCCATGTGAAGCATTTAGAGTTAGGTCAACAGACATCTCAAGAAAATACCCATATGCACAGTCTATGTGTGATTTCCTTTCATATGACATAATGTACTATGGCATATATCAGGGGACAGATAAGGTAAATTAAACAGAGCCTTACTGCAACTAGAGAGGGAGAATAAGACATGTTCTGGCTGCAGTATCACATGTCTTACCTATTTTTTTCTCAGCAGAGAAATGAGAATGAAGAAGACAAATCACTCTTTGACAACACAGTTCATCCTGGTGGGATTCTCAGATCACCCAGACTTAAAGATACTTCTGTTCCTAGTGTTCTCTGCCATCTATCTGGTCACCATGGTGGGGAATCTGGGGCTGGTGGCCTTGATCTGCATGGAGCCTCGTCTCCACACACCCATGTACATCTTTCTGGGCAACCTGGCCCTGATGGACTCCTGCTGCTCCTGTGCCATCACTCCCAAGATGCTAGAGAACTTCTTTTCTGTGGACAGAAGGATCTCTCTCTATGAATGCATGGCACAGTTCTATTTCCTCTGTCTTGCTGAAACTGCAGACTGCTTTCTTCTGGCAGCCATGGCCTATGACCGCTATGTGGCCATATGCAACCCCCTGCAGTACCACACCATGATGTCCAAGAAGCTCTCCCTTCAGATGAGTATAGGCATATTCATAGCCAGTAATGTGATTTCCATTATTCATGTAGGGTGTCTCTTAAGGTTAACTTTCTGTAAATCAAATCGCATTGATCATTTCTTCTGTGATATTCTTCCCCTGTATCGCCTCTCCTGTACAGACCCGTTTATCAATGAACTAATGATAAATATTTTTTCAATGCCAATTCAAGTCTTTACTATTGCCACTGTCTTGGTCTCTTACTTCTGCATTCTTTTCACTATTTTCAAGATGACATCCAAGGATGGGAGAGGAAAAGCACTTTCTACTTGTGCATCCCATTTTTTTTCTGTGTCAATATTCTACACCTGTCTTCTCATGTATATTGTACCATCCAAAGATGGTAGTAAAGACATACCAATGGCCATATTTTATACAATAATAATTCCTTTGTTAAACCCTTTTATTTACAGCCTGAGAAATACAGAGGTAGTAAATGCTCTTAATAAAGTTATAAAGACATATAGCATTTTTAAAAAGTCTTCAACTTCTACAGCTCACTGATTTCAGTTCATTAGAATGGTTTTATTAATATTCAATAAAGAAAATGAAAATGTTTTATATAAAGTATTAGTTTGGAGTCTTTATAATGTATTTATTAAAGAGCATGCTAATGTAATTCCAAAATAATGTGATAATTATTCATCAGAATTTTATAACTCAAATAGTCTATAAAATTTTTAACTGTCCTATCTACTTCTATTGCCCCCATTGGACTTTCCAATAGTATAGCTTCAATAAATAAATATCACATTACAATTAGATGTTTAGATGTTTAAGAATATGCTTTGATTAATATTGCCTAGTTAATTGAACAATTTTGCATGAGTTTTTTCAATGTTCAAATCTCTTAAAATTCCCAGGGGAAAAACTGCATGGTTATTATTCAGAAATCCTTTCTTTTACAACAAATACTGAGCTTTGAAAGGAAAGTACTGAGTAATCTCACTTAGTAATCACACACTCCAGGAAAAGAGTTTCCAGACTGAGTTTATCCTACTCAAATATAATCATTAAAACTTTTTTAATCTGAAAAAGTATGCTAAAATCTATGACTATATGGTATTGATTTTCAAAGTATTGATTATTAAGTTAATACTTAAATATTAATATATAAACCAAATTTTTCAAAAGAATAGCAGTTATAATTATACAACAGAGTTGAAAAATGAAATGAATTTGATGTATTTGTTTTGTAGCCTTAGAGTACCTTCCTTGTTAAGTAAGTAAAGCTTTAAATTGTTTAAAGAAAACAAAAATAATGACAGAAAGAAGGGAAGAGAAAAAGGAGGAAGCCAATCTGGCAGTTTCTCAGAAAATTGGAAATAGTTCTATCTGAAGACCCAGTTATACCATTCTTGAGCCTATGCTCAAAAGATGCCCCATCATACCACAAGGACACATGTTCTACTATGTTCATAGCAGCCTTATTTGTAAAAGCTAGAAACTGGAAGCAACCCAGATATCCCTCAAACAAAGAATAGATACAGAACATAAGTATCAACTATTAAAAACAAGGGCATCATGAATTTTGTAGGCAAATGGATGGAACTAGAAAATATCATCCTGAGTGGGATAACTCAGACCCAAAAGGGTATGCATGGTATGTCCTCACTGATAAGTGGATATGACCCAAAAAGTACAGAATACCCATGATATATGGCACAGACCCAAAGAAATTAAACAAGAAGGAAGGCCCAAGTGAGGATGCTTCAACCCCAAGTAGAAATGGGAACAAAACAGTCATGAGAGGGAGAGGAAGGGAAGGAGGTAGGAGACGGGAGGGGGAAAGGAATCAGGTTCAAGATCATATATTGGGGGTTACTTGGAGAGATGCCCAGAGAGCCTAGAAAATGAATGGAAACATGCAGCTACTGGGGGCGGGGCTTGGGGTGGGTGTGGAGAGAGTCCCAGAGGCCTGGGATGGGAAAGGCTTCCAGGACTCAATGCAGTTGACCTTAGCCGAAACACCCAACAGTTGGGATATGGAACCTAAAAAGATAACCTCTAGTAACCAGAGAGGACACCAAATGGAGGAATAGGAACACCAGCCCACCTACAAAAAGTGTGACACAAAGTTGTTCGTGTCTAAAAGAAATGGAGGGAAAAAAATGGAGCACAGTCTGAAGGAATGGCCAACTACTGACAGGCCCAACTTGGGACTTATTCAATGGGCAGGCATCAATCTCTGATACTATTACTGATGCTATGCTGTGCTTGCAGACAAGAGCCTAGTATAGCTGTCCTCTGAGAGGCTCTAACCAGCAGCTGACTGACAGATGCAGATACCTACAGCCAACCATTGGACGGAGGGCAGGGACCCCTACAGAAGAGTAAGGGAAAGTACTGAAGGAGTGGAATGGGATGGCAATCTGACAGGAAGACCAACAATGTCAGCTAACCTGGATTCCTGGGAGCTTGAAGAGACTAAATCCCCAACCAAAGAGCATACACAGGCTGGTCTGAGACCCTTGCAATGGATGTAGCAGAGTTGCTTTAACTGGCTACAGTGGGAGAGGATGAGCCTAATTGTGTAGAGACTTGATGTACAGAGTGTGGGGATATGGAGGACCCACCCTTTCAGAGGTGAAGAGTAGAGGGAATGGGAAGAAGAACCCTTCAAGTGGGGACCAGGAAAGGTGACAGCATTTGGGATATAAATAATTACAATAATAATTATTTTTTAAATATGCAATGTGTGAATGTAAGAAAACAGTATGCACCATAGTAACTGCACATATAAACTCCCAGGTTGTTATCAACACCGGTAAGTCATAATGATACAAGCACCCTCTGATGTGATAGAATAACAAGGGTACTTAAATTCTGCAGTGTTTCTCCAAAATTTCCTAAGAAAAATTTTATCATAGTCAAAAACCAAAAAGTATAATAAGTCAACAAGCCAGAATTGGAAGGCCTTATATGATTTCTAGACAGAATTCTTTTGAATTATTAATGTTTCTGGATGACAAGAAGAATCCAAAACCTTTAGTTTTGTAGAAGTAGTCAGAGGTTAAAAATTAGCATCCTGATTTGGACTGTGGACAAAATCTAAAATTAATTAAAAAGCAGCTAGATTCCAGAATGAAACTTATAACTAATAGTACATATTGAAAAAAGAACATTATTTTAAAAATATTACAAATTGATGTTAGTTTAACATCTTAATTTGAAGATGCACCCAAGAGACTTGAATCCCCAGGGAGTGAAGAAGTCCGACTGGGGTGGGGGTGGGGTGGAGACAACCTCTTGAAGGGGTGGGGGGATATAGAACAGTTCAAGGGCAGACCAGGAGGGGGATAAAGATTAGACTTAAAAAACAGATTAAAGAATAAAAATATCCAAAACAAAACAACAACCAACAGATTGGGAAAAGATCTTTACCAATCCTACAACAGGTACAGGGCTTATTCCAAAATATACAAAGAACTCAAGAAGTTAGACTGCAGGGAGACAAATAACCCTATTAAAAAATAGAGTTCAGAGCTAAACAAAGAATTCCCAGCTGAGGAATGCCAAATGGCTGAAAAACACCGAAAGAAATGTTCAACATTTTTAGTCATAAGAGAAATGCAAATCAAAACAACCCTGAGATTTCACCTCACACCAGTGAGAATGGCTAAGATCAAAAACTCAGGTGACAGCAAATGCTGGCGAGGATGTGGAGAAAGAGGAACACTCCTCCACTGTTGGTGGGATTGCAGACTGGCACAACCATTCTGGAAATCAGTCTGGAGGTTCCTCAGAAAATTGGACATTGAACTACCTGAGGACCCAGCTATACCTCTCTTGGGCATATACCCAAAAGATGCCCCAACATATAACAAAGACACGTGCTCCACTATGTTCATAGCAGCCTTATTTATAATAGGCAGAAGCTGGAAAGAACCCAGATGCCCTTCAACAGAGGAATGGATACAGAAAATGTGGTACATCTACACAATGGAATACAATGGAATACTACTCAGCTATCAAAAACAATGACTTTATGAAATTCGAAGGCAAATGGATGGAACTGGAAAATATCATCCTGAGTGAGATAACCCAATCACAAAAAAACACACATGGTATGCATTCATTGATAAGTGGGGCTATTAGCCCAAATGCTTGAATTACCCTAGAAGCACAGAACACATGAAACTCAAGAAGGATAACCAAAATGCGAATGCTTCACTCCTTCTTTAAAAGGGGAAAAAGAATACCCTTGACAGGGAATAGGGAGGCAAAGTTTAGAACAGAGGCAGAAGGAACACCCATTCAGAGCCTGCACCACATGTGGCCCATACATATACAGCCACCCAACTAGATAAGATGGATGAAGCAAAGAAGTGCAGGCCGACAGGAACCGGATGTTGATCTCTCCTGAGAGACACAGCCAGAATACAGCAAATACAGAGGCGAATGCCAGCAGCAAACCACTGAACTGAGAATGGTACCCCTGTTGAAGGAATCAGAGAAAAGACTGGAAGAGCTTGAAGGGGCTCGAGATCCCATATGAACAACAATGCCAACCAGAGCTTCCAGAGACTAAGCCACTACCCAAAGACTATACATGGACTGACCCTGGGCTCCAACCTCATAGGTAGCAATGAATAGCCTAGTAAGAGCACCAGTGGAAGGTGAAGCCCTTGGTCCTGCCAAGACTGAACCCCCAGTGAACGTGATTGTTGGGGGGAGGGCGGTAATGGGGGGAGGGTGGGGTGGGGAACACCCATTGAACAGGGGAGGGGAGGGGTTAGGGAGATGTTGGCCAGAAACAGGGAAGGGGAATAACAATTGAAATGTAAATAAGAAATACTCAAGTTAATAAAGATGGGGAAAAATAATAAAAATAAATAAATAAACAAAAGTAAATTACAAAAACACCTCAATTTTAATAAGCATTCCATAATCATGTGAAATAGTCACATTATGGGACCTTGGATGAAGTATATACTGAACTCTGGATTATCTGTATATCTCCTAGATAAATCCAATGTCATTAATAATAATAAATTTAGTAAAAGGTAGAAACAAGTCAAATAGAACAAAAGGGAAAGACAAGTAGTAGAGTAATCTCCTTGATTTTCACATAACTACTATTGACATTCAACGCCATTTAAACCAGAGAGACCAAAATACCATCACAAGGGTAGGTTTGGAAAACAGAATATAAATAAGAATAATTAATGCATAATACAAAAACAAAATATAGGCAATGTTAAATCATCCAAAGTAATGGAATATTTTAAGTAAATAAAAGTATAATGTAATCTGTAAATATAATTTTAAAGCCAATAACCTCGAAATACTATGACAGAATTCAAGCAAGTTAGTCACAGAAGTTGTTAATGTGGATAAGTCATTTACTATAAGACTTTCTGATTTGATCAAGGAGAGCTAGCTAAATAGTTGGCTCAATATGTGTAGCCAAAACAGTAACTGATACTACTTACAAATAAAAGATTTTGCCTGTCTCTGCCTGCACCCTGAGCTGAAAGCCAATCTCCAGGAACCCTGACACACCTGAGAGCAGAGGTAAGATCACCACTTCTGCTCAGAGTGAACCCCCTGGAGGACTCAGGACACACAAACCCAGGAGCAATCTGGAACAGAACCCTTCCAGTTTATGCCTACACCCAGAGCTGACCTGATCCCACAGCTCTCTGTACCAAATTCCCGTGGGGGATAAAGCTGGACTGTCAGAAGTGTGGACAATCCTGAGAGCTCAGGGGAGACCACTACTTCTGCTCACATTCTTGACCCAACCTGTCTAGAGCTGTCTGGACACAGGGACCTAAGAGCAGTCAGGAAGAGGATGCTTCCAGTCTCTGCCTGTGTACAAGACTGAAAGCCAGTCAGGGGAGCACTGGCACACCTGAGAGAAGAGGTAAGTCCACCAATTCTGCTACGAGGGACCTGCCTGGGGCCCTAAAACCACATGAACCCAGGAGTAGTCTGGGATAGGAAACTTCCAGTTTCTGCATGCATCCGAAATGGACACAGTCCAAGAGCTCTTTGTACCCAGACCCCTCCAGGAGAAAGCTGGTCTCCAGGAATGCTAACACTCAGGCTTATAAGAAGGTCAAGCCACTGACAGAGACAGCAAGACCAGATGGCTAGAGGCAAGCACAGGAACCTAATCAACAGAAACCAAGATTATTTGGCATTTCAGAGGCCAGATCTCCTAACAAAGCAAATACTGAGTATACCAACACACTGGAAAAGCAAGATTTGGATTTAAAATCACATCTCATGATGATGATAGAGGACTTTAAGAAGGACATAAATAGCTCCCTTAAAGAAATACAGGACAACACAGATAAACAAGTAGAAACCCTTAAAGAGGAAACACAAAAATGCCTTAAAGAATTACAGAAAAACACAACCAAACAGATGAAGGTATTGAAAAAAAAACAACCAGGATCTAAAAACAAAAATAGAAATAATAAAGAAATCACAATGGGAGACAACCCTGGAGTTAGAAAACCTAGGAAAGAGATCAGGAATCATAGAGTCAAGCATCACCAACAGAATACAAGAGATAGAAAAGATAATCTCAGGGACAGAAGATACCATAGAAAACATTGGCACAACCATCAAAGAAAATGTAAAACACAAAAAGGTCCTAACCTAAAATATCCAGGAAATCTAGGATACAATGAGAAGATTAAACATACAGATAATCGGTATAGAAGAGAGCGAAGATTCCCAGCTTAAAGTGACAGTAAATATATTCAACAAAATTATAGAAGAAAACTTCCCTAACCCAATAAAAGAGATACCCAAAAACATGGAAGAAGCCTACAGAATTCCAAACAGATTGGACCAGAAAATAAATTCCTCCTATCACATAATAGTCAAAACACCAAATGAACAAAACAAGGAAAATATTAAAAGCAGTAAGGGAAAATGGTCAAGAAACATGTAAAGGCAGACCTATAAGAATTACACCATACTTCTAAACAAAGACTATGAAAGCTAGAAGATCCTGAACAAATGTCACACAGATCCTAAGAGAACACAAATGCCAGCCCAGGCTACTATATCCAGCAAAACTCAATTAACATAGATGGAGAAACCAAGATATTCCATGACAAAACCAAATTCACACAATATCTTTCCTCAAATCCAGCCAAACAAAGGATAATAGATGGGAAACTCCAACACAAGGAAGGAAACCACACCCAAGAAAAAGCAAAAAAGCAATCTCCTTGCAACAAACCCAAAAGAAGAAAGACACACAAGCATAATTCCACCTCTAACAACAAAAATAACAGGAAACAACAATCACTATTTCTTAATGTCTCTCAGCATCATGGACTCAATTCCCCACTAAAATGACATAGAGTAATAGACTGGATATGTAATGAGGATCCAGCATTTTGCCTCATACAGAAAATGCACTCCAGTGGCAAAGACAGACACTATCTGAGAGTACAAGGCGGGAAAAAATTTCCAAACAAATGTCCCAAGGAGCAAGCTGCAGTAGTCATTCTAATATCAAATAAAATCGACTTTCCACCAAAAGTTATCAAACAAAGATGAGGAAGGACACTTCATATTCATCAAAGGAAAATTTCACTAAGATGAACTCTCAATCCTGAATCTTTGTGCTCCAAATGAAAGAGCACTTACATTCATAAAAGAAACCTTACTAAAGCTCGAAGCACACATTGTACCTTACACAATAATAGTGGGAGACTTCAACACACTGAAACTAATAGAAGAGAAAGTGAGGAAGAGCCTCAAACACATGGGCACTGGGTAAAATTTCCTAAACAGAACACGAATGGCTTATGCTCTAAGAGCAAGAATCAACAAAGGGGACTTCATAAAATAGCAAAGCTTCTGTAATGCAAAGGTCTCCCTCATTAGGACAAAATGGCAACCAACAGACTGGAAAAGATCTTTGCGAATCCTACATCCAATAGAAGGCTAATATCCAATATATACAACGGACTCAAGAAGTTAGACTCCAAAAATTCAAATAATTCTATTAAAAAAAATAGGGTACAGAGCTAAACAAAGAATTCTCACCTGAGGAATATCGAATGGTTGAGAAGTACCTAAAGATATGCTTAACACCCTTAGTCATCAGGGAAATGCAAATCAAAACAACCCTGAGATTCCACCTTGTACCAGTCAGAATGGCTAAGATAAAAATCTCAGGTAACAACAGATGCTGGCACAGATGTGGAGAAAGAGGAATACTCCCCCATTGTTGGTGGGATTGCAAGCTAGTACAACCAATCTGGAAATCAGTCTGGAGGTTACTCAGAAAATTGGATATAGTAGTACCGGAGGACCCAGCTATACCACTCCTGGGCATACACCCAAAAGATGCCCCAACATATAACAAAGATACATGCTCCACTAGATTCATAACAGCCTTATTTATAATACCCAAATGCTGGAAAGAACCCAGATGCCCTTCAACAGAGGAATGGATACAGAAAATGTGGTACATCTACACAATGGAGTACTACTCAGCTATCAAAAACAATGACTTCATGAAATTCATAGGCAAATGGATGGAACTAGAAATATCATCCTGAGTGAGGTAACCCAATCACAGAAAAACACACATGGTATACATTCACTGATAAATGGATAGTAGCCCAAAAGCTCGAATTACCCAAGATACAATCCACAGACCACATGAAGCTCAAGAAGAAGGATGACCGAAGTGTGGATGCTTTAGTCCTTCTTAAAAGGGGGAACAAAATTATTCTTAGGAGGGGATATGGAGACAAAGTCTGGCACAGAGATTGATGGAATGGCCATTCAGAGCCTGCCACACCCAGGGATACAGTGCATACACATACAGCCACCAAACACAGACAACATTGCTGATGCCAAGAAGTGCATGCTTCTAAAAGAAATAAGCCACCAACCCAGGTATATTAACTATGAATCACAACAACCAACTTGGAACAATATCCTTAATGGTGAAGTACTGGCATGTATCAGAGGATTAGGAAGTTTGCTGTTATCACATCTGCCTAATGCAAGTATGTTTTATATAAATTATTTTAAAAACCTGTATTTTTTCCATTCTGACATATCTTGTTTTCTATAGATGGCAACACATTTCTTGTATACATCAATTTTCTTCTGCCAAAGCATATGTTCTCTAAATGTTTTTCACAGAAGGCTTATAGGCAATGAATTTCTTAAGAATTCTTTCACATATTTGTTCTTTCATTTTAACATTTTTTTTTTTTTGTCATGTTTTTTTTAATTTTTTTTTATTATTAACTTGAGTATTTCTTATATACATTTGAATGTTATTCCCTTTCCGGTTTCCGGCAAACATCCCCTCCCCCCCTCCCCTTCCTTATGGGTGTTCCCCTCCCTCCCCTCCCCCCATTGCTGCCCTCTCCCCAACAGTCTAGTTCACTAGGGGTTCAGTCTTAGCAGGACCCAGGGCTTCCCCTTCCACTGGTGCTCTTACTAGGATATTCATTGCAACCTACGAGGTCAGAGTCCAGGGTCAGTCCATGTATAGTCTTTGGGTAGTGGCTTAGTCCCTGGAAACTCTGGTTGGTTGGCATTGCTGTACATATGGGGTCTCGAGCTCCTTCAAGCTCTTCCAGTTCTTTCTCTGATTCCATCAACAGGGGTCCTGTTCTCAGTTCAGTGGTTTCCTGCTGGCATACGCCTCTGTATTTGCTGTATTCTGGCTGTGTCTCTCATGAGCGATCTGCATTCACATTTTGATCATCCGTCTTGAGTTTCATTTGTTCTAGGCATCTAGGGTAATTCAAGCATTTGGGCTAATAGCCACTTATCAATGAGTACATACCATGTATGTCTTTCTGTGATTGGGTTAGCTCACTCAGGATGATAGTTTCCAGTTCAACCATTTGCCTACTTAATTTCACAAAGTCATTGTTTTTTTGATAGCTGAGTAATATTCCATTGTGTAGATGTACCACATTTTCTGTATCCATTCCTCTGTTGAAGGGCATCTGGGTTCTTTCCAGCTTCTGGCTATTATAAATAAGGCTGCGATGAACATAGTGGAGCACGTGTCTTTTTTTATGTTGGGGCATCTTTTGGGTATATGCCCAGGAGAGGTATAGCTGGATCCTCAGGCAGTTCAATGTCCAATTTTCTGAGGAACCTCCAGACAGATTTCCAGAATGGTTGTACCAGTCTGCAATCCCACCAACAATGGAGGAGTGTTCCCCTTTCTCCACATCCTCGCCAGCATTTGCTGTCACCTGAGTTTTTGATCTTAGCCATTCTCACTGGTGTGAGGTGAAATCTCAGGGTTGTTTTGATTTGCATTTCCCTTATGACTAACGATGTTGAACATTTCTTTAGGTGTTTCTCAGCCATTCGGCATTCCTCAGCTGTGAATCCTCTGTTTAGCTCTGAACCCCATTTTTTAATAGGGTTATTTGCCTCCCTGCTGTCTAACTTTCAGTTCTTTGTATATTTTGGATATAAGCCCTCTATCTGTTGTAGGATTGGTAAAGATCTTTTCCCAATCTGTTGGTTGCCGTTTTGTCCTAACCACAGTGTCCTTTGCCTTACAGAGGCTTTGCAGTTTTATGAGATCCCTTTTGTCGATTCTTGATCTTAGAGCATAAGCCATGGGTGTTTGTTCAGGAAATTTTTCCAGTGCCCATGTGTTCCAAATGCTTCCTAGTTTTCTTCTATTAGTTTGAGTGTATCTGGTTTGATGTGGAGGTCCTTGATCCACTTGGACTTAAGCTTTGTACAGGGTGATAAGCATGGATCGATCTGCATTCTTCTACATGTTGACCTCCAGTTGAACCAGCACCATTTGCTGAAAATGCTATCTTTTTTTCCATTGGATGGTTTTGGCTCCTTTGTCAAAATCAAGTGCCCATAGGTGTGTGGGTTCATTTCTGGGTCTTCAATTCGGTTCCATTGGTCTATCTGTCTGTCTCTGTACCAATACCATGCAGTTTTTATCACTATTGCTCTGTAATACTGCTTGAGATCTGGGATAGTGATTCCCCCTGAAGTCCTTTTATTGTTGAGGATAGTTTTAGCTATCCTGGGTTTTTTGTTATTCCAGATGAATTTGCAGATTGTTCTGTCTAACTCTTTGAAGAATTGGATTGGTATTTTGATGGGGATTGCATTGAATCTGTAGATCGCTTTTGGTAGAATGGCCATTTTTACTATATTAATCCTGCCAATCCATGAGCATGGGAGATCTTTCCATCTTCTGAGATCTTCTTCAATTTCTTTCTTCAGAGTCTTGAAGTTCTTATTGTACAGATCTTTCCCTTGCTTGGTTAAAGTCACCCCGAGGTACTTTATATTATTTGGGTCTATTATGAAGGGTGTCATTTCCCTAATTTCTTTCTCGGCCTGTTTCTCTTTTGTGTAGAGGAAGGCTACTGATTTATTTGAGTTAATTTTATACCCAGCCACTTTGCTGAAGTTGTTTATCAGCTTTAGTAGTTCTCTGGTGGAATTTTTGGGATCACTTAAATATACTATCATATCATCTGCAAATAGTGATATTTTGACTTCTTCTTTTCCGATCTGTATCCCCTTGACCTCCTTTTTTTGTCTTATTGCTCTGGCTAGAACTTCAAGAACTATATTGAATAAGTAGGGAGAGAGTGGGCAGCCTTGTCTAGTCCCTGATTTTAGTGGGATTGCTTCAAGTTTCTCTCCATTTACTTTAATATTAGCAACTGGTTTGCTGTATATGGCTTTTACTATGTTTAGGTATGGGCCTTGAATTCCTATTCTTTCCAGGACTTTTATCATGAAGGGGTGTTGAATTTTGTCAAATGCTTTCTCAGCATCTAATGAAATGATCATGTGGTTTTGTTCTTTCAGTTTGTTTATATAATGGATCACGTTGATGGTTTTCCGTATATTGAACCATCCCTGCATGCCTGGGATGAAGCCTACTTGATCATGGTGGATGATTGTTTTGATGTGCTCTTGGATTCGGTTTGCCAGAATTTTTATTGAGTATTTTTAAGGCGATATTCATAAGGGAAATTGGTCTGAAGTTCTCTTTCTTTGTTGGGTCTTTGTGTGGTTTAGGTATAAGAGTAATTGTGGCTTCATAGAAGGAATTCGGTAGTGCTCCATCTGTTTCAATTTTGTGGAATAGTTTGGATAATATTGGTACGAGGTCTTCTATGAAGGTCTGATAGAATTCTGCACTAAACCCGTCTGGACCTGGGCTCTTTTTGGTTGGGAGACCTTTAATGACTTCTTCTATTTCCTTAGGAGTTATGGGGTTGTTTAACTGGTTTATCTGTTCCTGATTTAACTTCGGTACCTGGTATCTGTCTAGGAAATTATCCATTTCCTGCAGATTTTAAGTTTTGTTGAATATAGGCTTTTATAGTAAGATCTGATGATTTTTTGAATTTCCTCTGAATCTGTAGTTATGTCTCCCTTTTCATTTCTGATTTTGTTAATTTGGACACACTCTCTGTGTCCTCTCGTTAGTCTGGCCAAGGGTTTATCTATCTTGTTGATTTTCTCAAAGAACCAACTTTTGGTTCTGTTGATTCTTTCTATGGTCCTTTTTGTTTCTACTTGGTTGATTTCGGCTCTGAGTTTGATTATTTCCTGCCTTCTACTCCTCCTGGGTGTATTTGCTTCTTTTTGTTCTAGAGCTTTTAGGTGTGCTGTCAAGCTGCTGACATATGCTTTTTCCTGTTTCCTTCTGCAGGCACTCAGCGCTATGAGTTTTCCTCTTAGCACAGCTTTCATTGTGTCCCATAAGTTTGGGTATGTTGTATCTTCATTTTCATTAAATTCTAAAAAGTCTTTAATTTCTTTCTTTATTTCTTCCTTGACCAGGTTATCATTGAGTAGAGCATTGTTCAATTTCCACGTATATGTGGGCATTCTTCCCTTATTGTTATTGAAGACCAGTTTTAGGCCGTGGTGGTCCGATAGCACGCATGGGATTATTTCTATCTTTCTGTACCTGTTGAGGCCCGTTTTTTGACCAATTATATGGTCAATTTTGGAGAAAGTACCATGAGGAGCTGAGAAGAACGTATATCCTTTTGCTTTAGGGTAGAACGTTCTATAAATATCCGTTAAGTCCATTTGGCTCATGACTTCTCTTAGTCTGTCTACGTCTCTGTTTAATTTCTGTTTCCATGATCTGTCCATTGATGAGAGTGGGTGTTGAAATCTCCTACTATTATTGTGTGAGGTGCAATGTGTGTTTTGAGCTTTAGTAAGGTTTCTTTTTACGTATGTAGGTGCCCTTGTATTTGGGGCATAGATATTTAGGATTGAGAGTTCATCTTGGTGGATTTTTATTTTTTTATTGATTATTTTATTTATTTACATTTCATATGTTATCCCCCTTCACAGTTTTCCCTCCACAAACCCCCATCCTCTCCCCCTCCCTCTGCCTCTATGAGGGTGTTTCACTACCTGCCCCAACCCACTCCTGCCTCAGCTCCCAGCAGTTCCATACCCTGGGTCATTGAGCCTCCACAGGACCAAGGGGCTCCCCTCCCAGTGATGCCAAATAAGGCAATCCTCTGCTACGTATCCAGCTGGAACCTTGGCAATCCTCTACTACATATCCAGCTGGAGCCTTGGGTTCCCATGTGTGCTCTTTGGTTGGAGGTATAATTCATGTAGAATTCAGCTTTTTAAATTGCATAATTCCCAAGACATGTTTGGTACAATTTGCTACAATTACCAATGTTAAATTATGTCCTATTTCATTACATCTGATATATGTGTATGCTTCTATGTCATCTTTGAAAGAAATTTATAAACAAATTTGTATAAGGAGGCTTTTCCTAAAATTATCTTAACTCTTTTTCCTCCTTTGATCCCTTATTTCTTTTGAAAAGGATTGAATAAAATGTGTTTAAAGTTTTGAATTCTTTTAAAAAACAGCTAAGAAATACTTTTAAAAGTATTCATTATCCTTAGTAATTAGAGAAATAAAAACTAAAGCAACGGAGATTTCAGACCACCCCAGTCAGAACTGCTAAGACAAACAAAACAATTGACAACAAATTCTGCATCTGGTGTTGGGGGAAGAGGACATCCCATTCACTGATGATAGGAATACAAATTGTTGTCGTCACTCAGAAATCAATGCAGAGAATCCCAAAAAAGTAAAAATAAATCTACCATATAAACCAACTATAAAATTCTTGACATATGTTCAAAAGGACATATAGCATCCTATACCAAAGATAATCACCCAGCTGTGTTCATTACTGTTTTATTCACAGTAGTCATCAGATGGAATTGACCTAAATGTGCTTCAAAAGATGAGTGGATAATAAAAATGCCATGCATTTACTCAGTAAAATAACATTTAGAAATGATTAAAAATAAAATCATGAAATATTCAGGTAAATAGACAGATGAAAAAAGAAAATTTGATCGAGTGAGGTAGCCTAGCTCCAGAGAGATAAAAGTTGCATATTCTTTCTCATTGACTTTACCTGGCTCCAAATGCCCAGTTTCTGTAGAAAAACCACAGAAACAAGGTAAACCCATAAATTATAAATTAAATATCAGCAGGGGCTGCTTGACAGGAGAATATCAGGACACAGGTGATATGAAGAGTAGGAAACAGTGAAATAAGGAAGGGTTCCAACAGGGGAGAAAGAGGGAGGTTACCACAGAAGTAGAAGATGGGATGAGGGACAAATCACACCAATATTGTTTGACAACACCTCAAAGAAACATATTACTTTGTATTTCCACAAAATTATAGATATGTGGAAATAACACTTTCCACATATATTACATATAAAACTAATATTAATATATTAATAATATATACTGACAATACCCCACACAAGAACCACAGACTAACAAGACCCACAGTATCATACAAGAGAAATCTCCATTCATATCATTGGTCAGCATAGTCCAAGTGACTCCCAAATTAATAGAGGCTACTGCTGTCACCTATGGTCGATAACCTACTGCTAATGACACTGTACACTTAAAGCACAGGTCTTAGATGACACAAGCTGGATCTAATCTAAAAGTCTCCCTCCTGATGACTAGCTTCCATAGTTCCAGAAAATGTCATTCAGACTGCCAAGTCCTCACTTGATAGTCCTTCTCAGTCACAACACTTATGAGCCGCAACAGTGACCAGCATGACTGGATATCTCTAAAAGAGCAGTAAGTGGCACTCACATGTTAGTGGTAACCAATGGTTGTCCAGTTGAACTTAAGTCTCACTCAACAGGATGGAAGTTATGCCCAGACATCTACCAGGACAAGTGAACTCATGAACTATGCACAACAAATCTTTCTGCCACATTGCTAGATCAACATGATTCCTTAATACAATCTAACTCTTTTCCTTAGACCCACAGATAAATGTAGCTACCACCCCTCACCAAAAGAAACGTCTTTATGGCAAATGTAGACAATCATGCAAAGCCACAACTGGCAAAAATAAAAAGACGAACAAATCTCGGAATCCTAATTTATCATATGACATACATGGTCATGTTCCCTGAGTTACACAGGAGCAATAAGAGTGACAAAATACAGATAGGCTGTGAACTACCTGCAATTCTACAGAAGGAAAATGGATCTGGTCTGAAGAGTAATTAGATGCTGTTACAAATTCTTTAACAAAAAAATGTTAAATTTTTTTCTAATTCTTTCAGAAAATATTTACTACTACAGATTGTCCAGCATTTCTGAGTGTTAGAAATACAGTATTGTAAATATCAAAGAAATGTTTTCTTTCTAGCAAGCATATCAGTGAAAAGAAAGGAAAAATGAAGTGAGAAATGGACAGTGACCAAATACAGTTGCAATAACAAATATATTTTAGTGATATGTGATTAATAAATGGAATGAGGAAGAAAAAACAACAGAGTGATGAGAAAAAGTATAGCTAGTATGACCACAAAAGACAGAAGATTGTCAATAATTTATATAAAATGCATATGTAAGAGTTGACACATGGCTCAGTTGTTAAGAGCATTTACTAGCCCTGCAGGGGATCCAGACTTCAATCCCAGCTTCCATACTTGACAGCTCACAGCGGCCTATAATTCCAGCTCTAGGGAATGTGAACATCTGGTCTCTGCAGGCACTGACCCTCACAGGCACATATGCACACACAGGTACATATGCACATAATTTAATTATTTTATACAGATAATGATAACATCAAATTCTCACTGTTATGGGACAAGAAGATACATTCAACTCACATCGCAAAATTCAAAAAATTAGGGGAATCTACTCCACATTTTATTTTCTTCTCCAAATAAAAATTACAATGGAAACTGAAGAAATGGTTCGACAATTAAGAGTACTTGCTGTTGTTCTTCCAGAGGACCTGGGTTATATAACAGATGGTGGTTTACAATAGCCAGTAATTCCAATACTAGGGGATCTGATATCCTAGCCTATATGTGTACTAGGATTCACATGGTTCATATTCATATACACAGGCAAAATAGCCATACACATAAAATAATAAATTTTGTTTTAAAAGGCAACTGAAGAGGAATTAATTTGGCATTTTTATTATGATTTCTTGAATAAGATCCCATATAGGCTGAGGAATTAGTTATCATAGACACACAGACTTCTAGAAACGCCTACATAAGAGGAAGTGAAACTGACTAAAGGAGCAAAACAGAAAATATTCTAAGTAGAAGAGGATGGAAAGGGGATGAATAACCAACAGATACAGGGTTGCATTATTCAGACCATTTTAGCATGAACAGTGGCAAAGAGACCTGTAAGAAGTCTGACAAGCACAAATGATTGAAATGATCTCTGAGCACATATTCTGAAGGCCATTTGTTCAAAACTCATGGTTCCACTGGACACTTAAGTGGTTTATACAGCTTTGGGGTTAATATCTCAAGCACTCTGGTGTCAGTGCAGGGAAATTCTTTTGGGACTTGATGAAAGACATTTTAACATTGCAGTGTTGTGGGCATAATTACTAACACGGACTTGTAAGTCACCCTTGGGATTTTTGTTCTCTTAAATGAAAACACGTTAGAGAATGATACACATATATTCATAAGTTCTGACACTTGTAGCTTAAAGAATGTACTGAGGAAAAATATCCTCTCTGTAAAATCAGGTAAGAGGGCTATTCCATCTTATTTCTACTTTTAACTTTTGCCATTAAATATATTTCTTACTATTTATACTCTTTCAAAATTTCACTTCATTTCTGGTCTTCTGAATAAGTGAAAGGTGTATGAAAATAGAGGGAGGTGTAACACAATAATTAATATGACTATCTGAAAGGATGGGATTTTAAAGTATACATAAGATCAGAAAATATTCCACTAATTAAAGCAAGCATCTACATTGAAAGTAATTTCTATATAACCTAATTGTTTAAATTGTACTTAGTTATTAGAACAAAGAAAGTTCTACCATCTTCTTTGTATGTTCTGATTATAAAAATGTAAACACATTAAGACCATCAAATTAGCACAGTTGGCTTTGCTACTATGTCATAATACACTGCTGATAATGGGAAACAAACTAGGATTCCAATATTCTTTTAAAGGTTAAAAGGTTTTCTGACTAAGCATTAGAAACAAGTTTAAGGAGCAAAGCTATTTATTAGATTTTATCTACTATAATATAATGTAGACAATCACAATATTCTAAAGAAGCATTAGAATAGATAAAGATTCTTGTTTCATACAAGAAGATTTTTGAACATTTTCCTTTTAGATTCTTTTTTATTAAATTAACTTATTTCTTTCTTTAAATTTTTTCCATACAATGTATTTTGGTCATGTTCTTTTTCATCCCCCAGGTCTTCCCAGTTCCTTGATTGTAAGAGCCAGATGTGGTAGACGACTTCAAGAAAACTGCATCATCAAGACTCTTCTTAAAGGTAATGTTTCTATGTCTGCATAGAAAATAAGATCACCTGGTCAAAGACACTGACAGGAGCTGGGGTCAGAATGAACTCTTCTTTTGCATCATCACACATTCTATCTGAAAAGAATTCTGGAGCAATAAGACTCAAAATGCTTTAAGTATGGTTAAAAATTATTGAGACAAATAGAAAAGTAAAAAAAAGGATGTTATGAAATTATTCGGAAGGAATTGTGTATTTTATTGCTTGATGAGGCTATGCCCCATTATTCAGAATATGGTACTGTTGTGACCTATTTGGTTACACAGTTTCACATGTAAAATATCCCTTGCAAAAAAGGAAGCAAGATTTAGCTATTTGAGAAAAATAAATATGAAATATATATAAAGAGTCAATATTTATAAAGTCTGTGTGATACATGGAAAATAGAAGAAAGAGATAACAATCTATGAAAATTTTTTCCTTCAAAATTCCAAGGTGTTTCATAAAATGAATCCCCACTTGTGATTAGTGATTTTCTGCAAACTCTCTCTGTCTGTCTCTGTCGCTGTCTCTCTCTCTGTCTCTCTCCTTCTCTCTCTCTCTCTCTCTCTCTCTCTCTCTCTCTCTCTCTCTCTCTCTCTCTCTCTCTCTCTCTGTGTGTGTGTGTGTGTGTGTGTGTGTGTGTGTGTGTAAAAAGTCTCTCAGACTTTTTAAATATCTTTCATCTGGGAGAGATATGAAAATAATTTTGTCATATTTGTAAGACAACCAATTTTAGAATGTGGGGAGAAAGTGAAAATAACAATGAGAGAAATAAAATAAAATGCTGAACCAAATTTGATTAACTTAAACTTTTTATGTTGTTACATGTTTGCAGAAAAGTAACCATTTTTAAATTTATTTATCTACCCTGGAAGTATTAAGTAGTCCTATGAATTTTGAGTATCAAAGATGGTTATACTTTAAGGGAAAAAACTGGAAAATACCGAGCTTCATTGCAAAGACAATGGGTGAACTTAAAAAAGAAATTCCCTGTCTGCTATACAAAGCAAAGTGGGAAATGGTCAGGTCACAGTTACAATCTGACATCCTTATCACTTGTCAACAGAGAAGCTGAAGATGACTGAGGACAACTACTCCTTGACAGTACAGTTCATCCTGGTGGGATTCTCAGATCACCCAAATCTGAAGATACTTCTGTTCCTGGTGTTCTTTGCCATCTATCTGGTCACCATGGTGGGGAATCTTGGGCTGGTGGCCTTGATCTATATGGAGCCTCATCTCCACACACCCATGTACATCTTTCTGGGCAACCTGGCCCTGATGGACTCCTGCTGTTCCTGTGCCATCACTCCCAAGATGCTAGAGAACTTCTTTTCTGTGGACAGAAGGATCTCTCTCTGAATGCATGGCACAGTTCTATTCCTCTGTCTTGCTGAAACTGCAGACTGCTTTCTTCTGGCAGCCATGGCCTATGACCGCTATGTGGCCATATGCAACCCACTACAGTACCATACCATGATGTCCAAGAAGCTCTGTGTTCAGATGACCACAGGAACCTACATAGCAGGAAATCTACATTCCATGATTCACATAGGGTTCCTGTTCAGGTTAACTTTCTGCAGGTCTCATATAATCAAGCACTTCTTTTGTGATGTCCTTCCACTATACAGACTCTCATGTGTTGATCCTTATATCAATGAACTAATGATACTCATCTTTTCTGGTTCAATTCAAAGCTTTACCATTACTACAGTCCTGATATCTTATTTCTACATTCTTTTTACTATATTCACAATGAAATCCAAAGAGGGAAGAACCAAAGCCTTATCTACTTGTGCATCCCACTTTCTGTCTGTGTCAATATTCTATGGGTCTCTCCTCTACATGTATATTCGACCAAGTTCAGTTAATGAAGAGTGTAAAGACATACCTGTTGCTATCTTTTATACTTTAGTAATTCCTTTAGTGAACCCCTTTATTTATAGTCTGAGAAATAAGGAAGTAATTAATGTGTTTAAAAGAACAAGGAAGAGACAATTGTAACACTATGAAAACTGCTCTTCTTAGAAGGTAGAACAAAATACTCAGGGGAGGTAGAGGTGGGAGAAAGAAAGGAGGGGGAGGGGGAAGGAGTGCAGAATCAGGTATGTGAGGAGAGAGGGGAGATATACAGAGGGTCAGGAATTTGAACAGAGATATGTAACAATGGGGGATGAGGAATTTGGGGTAGCCTCCAGGAAGTCCCAGATGCCAGGAAAGCAAGAGGCTCCCAGGACCCAACAGGGATGAGATTAGCTGAAATGCCCAACCAAGGGAAGGGAGAACCTGTACAGAACATATCCAGAGGTTACACAGTGCCCCTGTTTGTGGATAGGGCCACCTACCCATCTCAAAATTTTAACCCAGAATGGTTCCTATCTAAAGGAAATACAGGGACAAAGTGTGGAACAGATTTTGAAGGAAAGGCCATCCAGAGATTGCCCCAGATGGGGGATCAAGCCCGTAAACAGACACCAAACCCAGACATTATTACAGATGCCAAGAAGTACTCAGATGAGGCTCTGCCAGAACCTGACAAATACAGACCCTGATGCTAACAACCACTGGACTGAGTACCACGGGGACCCACAATGGAGGCGTTAGATAAAGGACTGAAGGAGCTGAAGGGGTTTGCAACCCCATAGGATGAACAACAATATCAACCAACCAGACATCCCAGAGCTCCCAGCGACTAAACCACTAACCAAAGTGTACACAACGAGGGATGCATGACTGCATATGTAGCAGAGGATGGCATTGTCTGACATCAATCGTAGGAGAAGCCCTTGGTCCTGTGAAGGTTCGATTGCCCAGTGTAGAGAAATGCTGGAGGAGTGAATGGGAGTGGGAACTCCCTCATAGAAGAAGGGGGAAGGCGGATGAAATAGGGGAGTTCTGTAGAGAAAACTGGGAAAGAGGATAACATTTGAAATGTAAGTACATAAAATATCAAATAAAAAAAGAAAATTAACTTAAACTTTCTATAAGTCGATGAATACTTAAAAAAGATTAGAAGTACAACATTGTAATGTTTTGCATTAAATAATAGAAATACAATATAACCTATTGAAATTAGGTCAGAAGTAAATAGACCAATCAAATTTGTTTCAAAATCTTAGATGCTAGATTACTGGAAGTCATAAGAGTAATTAGCCAGTTCTTGACAATTCCTACAAATACTAGAAATACATATTAGCATGTGTAAAGGTAGATTTTTATTAATTATTGGTAAAACGTTTGATCTCAAATCATAAAACAAAAATTCCAAGACATCCAGTATTGTTACATACAGAAAATCAAAAAACAAAACAATACAAAACAAACAAAACAGTAATAAATGAAGGGCTCTAATGACTTGGGTTATGGCAAACATGACCCTAGTATGCCTTGCTTTTTCCACTTCCTTTCTCCTTGCTAAGTCTTAGTTTCCATTCCTAAAGCTAGCCACCCAGGTCTATTCTCTTATCTGTCTACTCCTTCCTCCTGAGTCTGACCACCACTGTCCACTTATCAAAGAACCGAAGTCTGACAATCAAAAGACCACTTTTGGCTACTCTACTTAACATACCCAATCAAGGCCAATCAACTCACCCTAACATGGGGTTTCTTATTTTCCCTTTATGAACTGCCATTTGCCTGTTGGCCACATTGGTCTCCTCTCTATTCAGAAACAGCCTTTGTTCCTCTGGGCAAATATTTTATCCCCCTCTCCCTTGTTCCTTTTCCTTTCTCCCTTGTCCTTTGTCTCCTGTCTTTGTCTCTTATTCCCTGATTTTTTCCCTCTTGGGCAAATAAGTCTCCTTTGTGCTGTAAACTCAGTTTTGGTGTGTCTTTTGTCAATGGCAGTTCTTTTAATGAGTATTGCCAGAGTCTATATTTCTCTAAATGAATGTGCCAAAAAGAGTGCAAAGTGGAATGAACAGTGGGACTGAGCCAACAATGTGTGAAACTGTTTCTTTTAATGCATTTTCATCCTTTTTTCTAGTTTGTGATGAATTGTTCCTTCTCCCTCCCCATGGTACATTCTATTCCTTTCTCTCTCTCTGCCCTTTCCTTATTCTTGTCTCCTTCAGTCTCTTCTCTACCCTGCATTCCCTCCTTGCCGTTCCCAATTTCTCCCCTTTCTCTCTTTTCTCTTTCTTATTTTCCTTCCCTTCCTCTTCTTCCCCTCCTTCCTCGCTTTTTCCTTCTCTTCCCTTTCCTCTCTTTTTCTTGCTTTCCTCCTTTGGCCTCCCTTTGCCTAACTTGTTCAGCTTTCCCTCCCTTCTCTTCTCTCTTGCCTTCCTTCTCTTCACCATTCCTCTTCCCCTTTCTACTTTTCACTCTCATCTATCCTGTCATTACTTTCTTTCTCCCTTTGCCTTCTCTCTTCCCCTTTCTCCTTTCTCTTTAAAGAGTCAAATCTTTATTTACTCAATAAGAAATAACTTGGAAATATATAAATACAACAGACGTAGAAACACAGACTATCAACTTTATTTTTAATTCTGGTAATAAACTGCTCAATTGATATATCTGAGCATCATTAAGATTTTAAAGATGATCATTGGACTTCCTGCAATTTAACATATTTTCTTAGCTTAAAATATGATTATTCTTTAGCTAGTAAATCTCAACTGTAGAGCCTCAGGGTGGTTATTGAACCAGTCTGCAATTATCTAAGTAGTTTCTAACATATGGCTAGGTGTCAGTCATGAGAACATGGTCTTTAGTTTTTATAATTCCTGCCCAAAAACAAAAACTGGACATTTGCCAAGAATCTTATTCAAGTGACAATTTTTACTAGTTCCTAGTCGGTATCTTATGTGCTTACTTGAAATAAATTGCATTAAAAAACTTACATTCAGGGGGCTGGTGAGATGGCTCAGAGGTTAAGAGCACTGGCTGCTCTTCCAGAGGTCCTGAGTTCAATTCCCAGCAACCACATGGCAGCTCACAACCATCTATAAGGAGATTTGATGCCCTCTTCAGGCAGGCGGAATGTGCAGCAGAGTACTCATACATTAAATAATTTAAAAAAAACTTACATTCAGGGCAGGTAAATTGTTCATCTGGTTAAGGTGTCTGCCTCTAAGCCAAGTGACTCAAGTCTGTGAAAGGTACCCTGATTCCTGGTCGAATCACTGAGTACCATAAAAGGGATGGCAGGCACATTCCCAGTATCCCAGGAGATCAAGGCCTTACTAGCTGCAGCCCCCTACCAACCCCTCTAGAGATGTTTCACACAAACCAGTCACGTACAACAATGCCCCAAGCCCCTCCTCCATAGGTGAAGAAGCAACAACAGGTAATGTAGGCTCAAAACAGATCAATCATAGAAGCAGGAACACACCTCCAAATAAGTAGATGAGGTCTTCCCAAGCTCTCAGGCCAAATCAATAGGAAATACCTGCTGTCAGATGCTGACCCATCTAAAAACTGTACTTACTGGTATAACCACCCTGGAAATTAATCTGAAGCTTCCTCAGAAAATTGAATATGGCACTACCTGAGGACACAGCTATACCTCTCCTGGGCATATACCCAAATGATACTCTAACATAAAACAAAGACATATGTTCCACTATGTTCATAGCAGCCTTATTTATAATAGCCAGACATTAGAAAGAACCCACATACCCTTCAACAGAGGAATGGATACAGAAAATGTGGTATATCTGCATAATGGAGTACTACTCAGAAGTCAAAAACAATGATTTCATGAAATTCATAGGCAAATGGAATGATCTAGAAAATAACTGAAAGAATAGCCATTCAAAGCCTGCCCGGGGATGATACAGCATATATATCTCAAAACTGTGTAATAGTGAGGAAACCATGAAGTGCATGCTGACAGGAGCCTGATATAGCTGCTCCTGAGAGGCTCAGCCAGAGCATGATAAATACAGAGGTAAATGTTAACAGCAAACCAATGAATTGAGAATGGGATCCATGTTGGAGGAGTTAGAGAAAGGTATGAAGGAGGTGAAAGAGCTTGCAATTGTGGGGAGTGGGTGTGGCGGCAGTCCCAAGATGGTGCCCGGGACTCATGACTAGCACTTGACTTCCTCACACACCTGAAACTAGCCACGTCCATTGTGAGAGCTGCGCAGGCACACCATGATGCTAGATCAGGCCATGTGATGTGGACCTATGAACTGAGATTATGTAGTCTGGACTGAGGAGGTGGAGTTGAGGGAGGATATAAGGGAGTGTTCTCAGGGGCTAGGAGAGGGAGGAGAGAGAGAAAAAAGGAAAAGAAAGATTGCTGCTTGCATGCAGAAAGAAAGGTTCCTGAATAAACTGCTTTGAGAAGAATGTTGTGGTGTTGCTCCTTTCTGAGGGACAGAAACAGAAGCGACATGCAATCTCATAAGAACAACAATCCAACCAACCAGAGCTCCCAGGAACTAAACCACTACACAAAGACTACAAATGGATAGACCCATAGCTCTAGCTGCATATGTAGCAGAGAATGGCCTTGTGGGGTACCAATGGGAGAAATGTCAGGGTGGGGAGGTGGGAAGGGGGGATGGTTGGGGAAGGAGAACACCCTCATGGAAGGGGAGGGGGATCAGATAGGGATGGCCAGAAAATCAGTAAAGGGAATAACATTTGAAATGTAAATAGAAAATATCCAATAATTTTTTTTTAAAAAAAAATAATTATGTTCAGGATTAGAGATATAGAATCACTCTGTCATCTGAGAACTTCTGTCATAAGAGTTATAACACCTTTGCTTGCGGAATAGATCTGCTGTCCGGACATCTTAGCCAGAAGCCCTCCTGTACCTCTTGCTGGCTAGTCAGTCCCCTGCTGGCTAAGCCAGGCCTGAAACAGAAGCAGAAAAACACCTGCCCAAGTTCTCTTCCCTTCTCCTGAACCCACATACATGGCCAGACCAGAGATCTCTGTGGAAATCTTCCAGCACGGAGGCCCACACCACAGTAAATAAGTGGTAACATATATGGCATTAACATTCTTTTATCCTTCTCTATGTTATCCCAATGGTGTCATTCCAATTTTGTTAAAATGTACAGCATTACCTTCAACTCTCTGAGTCTTATGCTCATTTGCTGCGCTTCAGGTATGTCCTTCTGGAAGAAGTCCCATAGTGAATCCTCCTTATGCCCAATCTCATTGTGACCTCATTGTCCTTTCTATATCTCATGGCAAACTCCTCCTCCTGGCTCTTCACCCTCAGATCGTTCCTGAGGATCAGAAATACAGTCTTTCTGTCACTTCTACACATTCATTGGCTGTTCTGTCTTTATTAATTAATCAAAGGTAACTGGGAAGTATTGTTTACCCTACATTGATAAAGAAGATTCTTCAAAACTCATGACAATGCTCATGTACACACTCTTACTAGATCTTGGGGCACAGAAATAAGGATTGAATACACAGAGCACAAGACTCTTTTCTAACATAAACGAGGAGGTAAAAGACACCCCCCCCAATTAAAAACTTTGTCTCTGAAGATAGACATAAAGAAAGATAATAGAAAATGAAAAGATATCCCATGTTCATGACGGATAGAATTAATAAAGTAAAAATAACCATCTTTCCAAACACAGTTTATGGACTCAGTGCAATTTCAATCATAATATTTACAACATTCTTTGCCGATATAAAGAAATATGAATCCTGAAGTTCATATGGAGCCAGAAAAGACCCTGAAGAGCCAAAGGAATTCTGAGCAGAAACAATAATGGAGGGATTGCTTATCCAGACTTTAAGATATGCTAGAGAACTATGTTAATATAAATGGAATGGTACTAATACAAATGAGACATGCACCAAATAGAAAATAATAGAAAAATGAGTGCTCGCAACAGCTCCAGCACTAAGATAAGCAATCAATAAAATGGACCTCATGAAACTGAAAATCTTCTGTAAGGCAAAGGTCACCATCAGTATGACAAAATTGTAGCCTAAAGTATGAAACAAGATCTTCAACAACTCTATATCCAATAGAGGGTTAATATGCAAAATGCATAAAGAACTCAAGAAATTAAACACCATCAAGTCAAAAAAACGCAATTATAAAAGAATGTTCATGGGCTGGAGAGATGGCTCAGCCATTAAAGGCTAGGCTCACAACCAAAAATATAAAAGAATGTTCATATCTAAAGAGAATTCACAACAGTAAAACTTCTAATGGCGAAGATGCACTTAAGGAAATGTACAGCATCCTTGGTCATCAAAAAATTCAAATCAAAATGACTGTGACATTCCATCTTACACTCAACAGAATGCCTAAGATCAAAAACTAAGTGACAGCACCTGCTGGCAAGGATGTGGAGCAATAGGAACACTCCTCCATTTTTGGTGGTATTACAAATTTGTGCAACCACTCTGGAATTCAGTCTAACAGATTGTCAGAAAATCAGGAATAGTTCTACCTCCAGACACTGCTATACCTCTCCTGGACCCATTCCCAACTCTGTTCACAGGAGCCTCATTCATTATAGCCACAAACTGGAAACAACCTAGATATCCCTCAACAAAAGAGTGGATACAAAAATGTGGTACATTTACACAATGGAGTACTACTCAGTGATTAATGAAGAAAAATTTAAAAATTATATCAAAACCTACTACTATAGAAGCATCCTAAAGCGTGCGCGCGCGCACACACACACACACACATCACCACCACCACCACCACCACCACCACCACCACCACCACCACCACCACCTCCACTGCTGCAACAGCAGCAGCAGCACTACCCCTAATAATAATAACAACAACAACAACAAAAATTACACTCTCTTATGAGTGCTTGACACTCATCAGAGAAGTTTTTCTTTGTAGTAGATAGTAATTGCCATACATTATTTTTTTTGATGTTTCTGCTACAATAAATTGCTAATCAAAAGTAAATGAAAGTTCATGGTGACAGTCACCTATTATTTGAGAACAATACAAAACATACACTATGGAAAATAAATCATACCTATGACCAAAGTGTACTGAGAAAACCAAATGTTCAAATACAGAAGATTGAAATTAGTTCTATGTTCATGATCCTACACACAGGTCCAAGTGAAACAAAGACCTCAATTTGAAACTCAAAACACTGAACTGATGGAAGAAAATATATGCAGTACTGTACTGGCTAGTTTTGTGTGTCAACTTGACACAAACTGTAATTATCACAGAGAAAGGAGCCTCAGTTGAGGAAATGACTCCATGATATTCAACTATAAGGCATTTTCTCATCTAGTGATCAAGGGGGGAGGGCCCAGGCCATTGTGAGTGGTTTCATCCCTGGGCTGGTGGTCCTGGATTCTATAAGAAAGCAAGCTGAACAAGACAGGGGAAGCAAGCCAGTAACATCTCTCCATGGCTTCTACATCAGCTCTTGATTCCTGCCCTGTGTGAATTTCAGTCCTGACCTTCATTGGTGATGAACAACAATATGAATTTGTAAGCTGAATAAAACCTTTCCTCCCCAACTTGTTTCTTGGTCATAATGTTTTTGCACTAATAGAAACCCTGAGTAAGACAAGTATCTTACAAGATATAGGTGTGGGAAAAAAACATTCTGAACAAGACTACATTTACCAAGGGATGAAAGTGAAACACTGACAACTGAGGCTTAGAAAACTAAAAAGTTCTTGTACACATAAGAAAACAAGTAAGTGAAATAAATCTATACGATAAAAGTCACCAATATATTGGAGAGAGGACAAAAGCTCATAATATACAAAGAACTCAACATCCAGAGTCAAGTAAATAATGATCCAAAGTTAGAGGACACAGTGGTCTGATCAGGGAAATAGAAGAAGGAGGCTCTTTAAGGATAGGACAAACACAGGAGGAGAGGAGGGAAAAAATAACAGTTAAAATGTCTGAAAGGCATAAACAATCATACTATAAAGTTTTAATTAAAAAACTATAATACATATAATTCTGTATATAAATATACCTATCAAGCTTTAATAGATTTAATAGACTATGATCCCTGCACAAGAGAAAGACATTTAACAAAAATCTCTACCATATATTATATGTAAGTTCTTGGTCAGAGTTGTACAAGAAGAAACTCAAAACATACAGCCTTTTGCTATTGCCCCCAGAGGAGGAAGGTATGAACTTCAGAAACAAAGAACAAAGGTTCCTGAGCTGGAAGTGACCTGAATGCCCCTTCTTTGAGGACTAGATTTCATTGTATCAGAAGACACCATGTAAGCTTCCAAAGGAAGGAAGCTACCAACTAGGTTTGGCATCTTTGAACCACAACAACCAACATGGCACAATAGCCTTAAGGGTGCAGTAGTGGCATTCATATATTGGAGTTACCCAAGCCTCTACAGCCACTACTTTTCTAAATCAGCATAATTCCTAACAGCAATCTAAACACTTGTCTTTATACCAACAAATAAGTGTGATTTTGTTAGGTAAACTTCTTTTTGCAACAGAGAGAGACCACTACAATCAATCAAACTTCAGAATTCTGGAGACCTGTCCTAATGAATACATCTACAAAATAATCCCACATTTAAGGCTCAGGTAATGAAGCATAAAAGGGATGCAAAGATTGTACAAACCAGAAGATCAGGGATGTTGATGTTTTCACTGCTGCCTAATACAAGTGTGATTTTAAATAAAATATTTTTAAACTGTGGATTTGTTCATTCATTCATATCTTGTTTGCTATGTGTGGCACCACATTTGTACATCACTTTTCATCTGCCTGAGCATATGGTGTAAAACTGTTTTTCAAAAATTTACAGGCAATAACTTCCTAAGAATTAGTTCATGTAATCATTCTTTAATTTTTAATATTCTCACAGACGTACAATTCATGCCAAATTCCACCGTTTAAATTATTTCCAGGACATTTTTGGTACATAATTTTGAAACTATTGCCAATGTTAAATTCTATCATATTTTATTATTTTCTATTAGTGTGTGTATATCTCTGCCACCTTTGAATGAAAGTTTATAGACATTAATTTGTCTAAGAAGGGTTTTTTTCTCAAGTGTCTTAACTCCTATTTCTTCTTGATTCAATTATTTCTTTTTCAAAGAAATGATTGGACCCAGAGCCAGGAATGTTCCAAAGCCCTCAGACACAAAAACCTGCATGCAGAGAGCTGGTCTCCCAGGAGCACTCTCCCTCTTAAGCCCTGTACCAACAGGTGAAACCCCACTATCTCCCTATTGACTGTCCAAGGAGAGAACTGCCAGGAATGCACAGGGATCTGGAGATGCAGGTTGGTCTAGGACAGGACAAGTCCAGTCTCCTTCACACCCAGAGCTAAGGCTGTTCCACAGTTCTCTAACCTGCCAAAGGAGAGCTGGTCTGCCAGGAACACTCTCACTACAAAGATCACAGGCTGCCAGGCTCATGGGCACAGAGAAGAAACAAACTCCAGTCAGGTAGAGAATGAACAACTAACATCAGAGATAACCAGATGGTTAGATGCAAGTGAAACAGAAACAACAACAGAAACTATCAGAGCCCATTTTTACCAATACAGCAAATACTAGAAACCCCAACACACCAGAAAAGAAAGATTTAGATTTAAAATCACATCTCATGATGATGATAGAGGACTTTAAGAAAGACTTAAAAAACTCTCAAAAAAATACAGGACAACACAGGTAAACAAGTAGAAGCCCTTAAAGAGGAAGCAAAAAAATCCCTTAAAGAATTACAGGAAAACACAACCAAACAGATGAAGGAGTTGAACAAAACCATCCAGGATTTAAAAATAGAAATAGAAACAATCAAGAAATGACAAAGGGAGACAACCCTGGAGATAGAAAACCTAGGAAAGAGATCAGGAGTCATAGACTCAAGCATCATCAATAGGATACAAGAGATTGAAGAGAGAATTTCAAAGCCAGACGATTCCATAGAAAACATTAAAACAGCTGTCAAAGAAAATGCAAAATGAAAAAATCCCCTAAGCAAAAACATCCAGGAAATCAAACACACAATGAGAAAACCAAACCTAAGAATAATAGGTATAAAAGAGAACGAAGATTCCCAACTTAAATGGCTACTAAATATCTAATCAAAAATAGAGAAAAAAGAACCTCACTGATCCTGGCCCACAGTTCCCTGCTCCCAAACACCTTTGGAGAGAGAGCTCACCTCCCAGAAAGGTGTGTACTCCTGAGGTGGCAGAGTGGGTGAGACCACCAATACTGCCCACCCCTGCCCACATCCCTGGCCCAAGAGGAAACTGTATAGAGCCTCTGGGAACCGGAAGATAGGGGCACTCAAGAGGCAGGTCCCCTGCTGTCCAGACACCACCAGGATCTGAAGGGACTTGAACAAAAACTCCCTGCACCCAAATCCCGTAGGAGGGAGAGGTAAACCTTCAGAGGGGCAGACATGCCTGGGAAGCCAGAAGAGACTACACTCTGCCCACATTTCTTACTCCAGAGGAAAACACCTAATGCCATCTGGGACCCTGGTGCACAGGGGCCCCGGGAAAAGGCGGAGCAGGCCCTCCTGATTGCCACCCTCATGGAGAGCTCAAAAGCAGCCCCCCAGGAGCAACTTCAGCTGCGGGACCACAGGTAAGACCAACTTTTCTGCTCCAAGAGATCTGACTGGTGGACTCAGGACACAGGCCCACAGGAACAGCTGAAGGTCAGTAGACAGGAAAGGCTACACACCTGAAAGCAGAACACTCTGTTCCCATAACAGGCTGAAAGAAAATAGGAAAACAGGTCTACAGCACTCCTGACACACAGACCTATAGGATGGTCTAGCCACTGTCAGAAATAGCAGAACAAGGAAACACCAGAGACAACGTGATGGCGAGAGGCAAGCGCAGGAACCCAAACAAAAGAAACCAAGACTACATGGCATCATCGGAGCCCAATTCTCCCACCAAAGCAAACATTGAATATCCAAACACACCAGAAAAGCAAGATCTAGATTTTAAAATCACATTTGATAATGATGATGACGGACTTCAAGAAAGACACAAAGAACTTCCTTAGAGAAATGCAGGAAAACACAAATAAACAAGCAGAAGCCTATAGAGAGGAAATGCAAAAATCCCTGAAAGAATTACAGGAAAACACAATCAAACAGGTGAAGGAATTGAAAATGTAAATAGAAACAGTAAAGAAAGCACTAAGGGAGACAACCCTGGATATAGAAAACCAAGGCAAAGATTCACCTCAGTTGGTCGACTGCCAGGCATGCAGGAAACCCAGGTTCAGTTCCCAGCACCACATAAAACCAGGCATTGCGGCACTGACGCTCCCGGAAACAGTGGCGCAGATCTTCCTGGTTGCTGCCGCCTGACAGAGCTCCGCAAGCAAACTTGAGCCTCGGGACCACAGGTAAGACCAACTTTTCTGCTGCAAGAGACCTGCCTGGTGAACTCGGGACACACAGAGGCAGAATTCCTCTAGGACCGGGCATGTCCTGTGTTTACCAGGAGTCCCACACCCACGGATCCCGGCTCACAGCAGCTCTCTGCTCCCAGACCTGGTCAGGTGGGGGCACTCCTGAGGCTGCAGAGCAGAAGAGACCACCAACACTGCCCACCCCTGCCCACATCCCTGGCCCAAGAGGAAACTGTATAAGGCCTCTGGGTTCCCGTGGGGGAGGGCCCAGGAGCAGCAGGACCCCTGCGCCTGAGACACCGCCGGAACCTGAAGGAACAGACTGGATAAACAGTTCTCTGCACCCAAATCCCGTGGGAGGGAGAGCTAAACCTTCAGAGAGGCAGACACGCCTGGGAAACCAGAAGAGACTGCACTCTGCACACATCTCTGACGCCAGAGGAAAACACCAAACGCCATCTGGAACCCTGGTGCACTGAAGCTCCCAGAAACGGCGGCGCAGATCTTCCTGGTTGCTGCCGCCACAGAGAGCTCGTGGGCAGCACCCCGCGAGCGAACTTGAGCCTCGGGACCACAGGTAAGACCAACTTTTCTGCTGTAAGTGACCTGCCTGGTGAACTCAAGACACAGGCCCACAGGAACAGCTGAAGACCTGTAGAGAGGAAAAACTACACGCCCGAAAGCAGAACACTCTGTCCCCATAACAGACTGAAAGAAAACAGGAAAACAGGTCTACAGCACTCCTGACACACAGGCTTATAGGACAGTCTAGCCACTGTCAGAAATAGCAGAACAAAGTAACACTAGAGATAATCTGATGGCGAGAGGCAAGCGCAGGAACCCAAGCAACAGAAACCAAGACTACATGGCATCATCGGAGCCCAATTCTCCCACCAAAGCAAACAAGGAATATCCAAACACACCAGAAAAGCAAGATCTAGTTTCAAAATCATATCTGATCATGATGCTGGAGGACTTCAAGAAAGACGTGAAGAACTCCCTTAGAGAAACACAGGAAAACATAAACAAACAAGTAGAAGCCTACAGAGAGGAATCACAAAAATCCCTAAAAGAATTCCAGGAAAACATAAATAAACAAGTAGAAGCCCATAGAGAGGAGTCACAAAAATCCCTGAAAGAATTCCAGGAAAACACAATCAAACAGTTGAAGGAATTAAAAATGGAAATAGAAGCAATCAAGAAAGAACACATGGAAACAACCCTGGATATAGAAAACCAAAAGAAGAGACAAGGAGCTGTAGATACAAGTTTCACCAACAGAATACAAGAGATGGAAGAGAGAATCTCAGGAGCAGAAGATTCCATAGAAATCATTGACTCAACTGTCAAAGATAATGTAAAGCAGAAAAAGCTACTGGTCCAAAACATACAGGAAATCCAGGACTCAATGAGAAGATCAAACCTAAGGATAATAGGTATAGAAGAGAGTAAAGACTCCCAGCTCAAAGGACCAGTAAATATCTTCAACAAAATCATAGAAGAAAACTTCCCTAACCTAAAAAAAGAGATACCCATAGGCATACAAGAAGCCTACAGAACTCCAAATAGATTGGACCAGAAAAGAAACACCTCCCATCACATAATAGTCAAAACACCAAACGCACAAAAATAAAGAAAAGAATATTAAAAAGCAGTAAGGGAAAAAGGTCAAGTAACATATAAAGGCAGACCTATCAGAATCACACCAGACTTTTTAGCCAGAAACTATGAAGGCCAGAAGATCCTGGACTGATGTCATACAGACCCTAAGAGAACACAAATGCCAGCCCAGGTTACTGTATCCTGCAAAACTCTCAATTAACATAGATGGAGAAACCAAGATATTCCATGACAAAACCAAATTTACACAATATCTTTCTACAAATCCAGCACTACAAAGGATAATAAATGGTAAAGCCCAACATAAGGAGGCAAGCTATACCCTAGAAGAAGCAAGAAACTAATCGTCTTGGCAACAAAACAAAGAGAAGAAAAGCACAAAACATAACCTCACATCCAAATATGAATATAACAGGAAGCAATAATCACTATTCCTTAATATCTCTCAACATCAATGGCCTCAACTCCCCAACAAAAAGACATAGATTAACAAACTGGATACACAACAAGGACCCTGCATTCTGCTGCCTACAGGAAACACACCTCAGAGACAAAGACAGACACTACCTCAGAGTGAAAGTTTGGAAAACAACTTTCCAAGCAAATAGTCGGAAGAAGCAAGCTGGAGTAGCCATTCTAATATCAAATAAAATCAATTTTCAACTAAAAGTCATCAAAAAAGATAAGGAAGGACACTTCATATTCATCAAAGGAAAAATCCACCAAGATGAACTCTCAATCCTAAATATCTATGCCCCAAATATAAGGGCACCTACATACGTAAAAGAAACCTTACTAAAGCTCAAAACACACATTGCACCTCACACAATAATAGTAGGAGATTTCAACACCCCACTCTAATCAACGGACAAATCATGGAAACAGAAACTAAACAGAGACGTAGACAGACTAAGAGAAGTCATGAGCCAAATGGACTTAACAGATATTTATAGAACATTCTATCCTAAAGCAAAAGAATATACCTTCTTCTCAGCTTCTCATGGTACTTTCTCCAAAATTGACCATATATTTGGTCAAAAAACGGGCCTGAACAGGTACAGAAAGATAGAAATAATCCCATGCATGCTATCAGACCACCACGGTCTAAAACTGGTCTTCAATAACAATAAGGGAAGAATGCCCACGTATACATGGAAATTGAACAATGCTCTACTCAATGATAACCTGGTCAAGGAAGAAATAAAGAGAGAAATTAAAAACTTTTTAGAATTTAATGAAAATGAAGGTACAACATACCCAAACTTATGGGACACAATGAAAGCTGTGCTAAGAGGAAAACTCATAGCGCTGAGGGCCTGCAGAAAGAAACGGGAAAGAGCATATGTCAGCAGCTTGACAGCACCCTAAAAGCTCTAGAACAAAAAAAAAGCAAATACACCCAGGAGGAGTAGAAGGCAGGAAATAATCAAACTCAGAGCTGAAATCAACCAAGTAGAAACAAAAGGACCATAGAAAAGAATCAACAGAACCAAAAGTTGGTTCTTTGAGAAAATCAACAAGATAGATAAACCCTTAGCCAAACTAACGAGAGGACACAGAGAGTGTGTCCAAATTAACAAAATCAGAAATGAAAAGGGAGACATAACTACAGATTCAGAGGAAATTCAAAAAAATCATCAGATCTTACTATAAAAGCCTACATTCAACAAAACTTGAAAATCTACAGGAAATGGACAATTTCCTAGACAGATACCAGGTACCGAAGTTAAATCAGGAACAGATAAACCAGTTAAATAACCCCATAACTCCTAAGGAAATAGAAGCAGTCATTAAAGGTCTCCCAACCAAAAAGAGCCCAGGTCCAGACAGGTTTAGTGCAGAATTCTATCAGACCTTCATAGAAGACCTCATACCAATATTATCCAAACTATTTCACAAAATTGAAACAGATGGAGCACTACCGAATTCCTTCTATGAAGCCACAATTACTCTTATACCTAAACCACACAAAGACCCAACAAAGAAAGAGAACTTCAGACCAATTTCCCTTATGAATATTGACGCAAAAATACTCAATAAAATTCTGGCAAACCGAATCCAAGAGCACATCAAAACAATCATCCACCATGATCAAGTAGGCTTCATCCCAGGCATGCAGGGATGGTTTAATATACGGAAAACCATCAACGTGATCAATTATATAAACAAACTGAAAGAACAAAACCACATGATTATTTCATTAGATGCTGAGAAAGCATTTGACAAAATTCAACACCCCTTCGTGATAAAAGTCCTGGAAAAAATAGGAATTCAAGGCCCATACCTAAACATAGTAAAAGCCATATACAGCAAACCAGTGGCTAACATTAAACTAAATGGAGAGAAACTTGAAGCAATCCCACTAAAATCAGGGACTAGACAAGGCTGCCCTCTCTCCCTACTTATTCAATATAGTTCTTGAAGTTCTAGCCAGAGCAATCAGACAACAAAAAGGAGGTCAAGGGGATACAGATCAGAAAAGAAGAAGTCAAAATATCACTATTTGCAGATGATATGATAGTATATTTAAGTGATCCCAAAAGTTCCCACCAGAGAACTACTAAAGCTGATAAACAACTTCAGCAAAGTGGCTGGGTATAAAATTAACTCAAATAAATCAGTAGCCTTCCTCTACACAAAAGAGAAACAAGCGAGAAAGAAATTAGGGAAACAAAACACTTCATAATAGACCCAAGCAATATAAAGTACCTCGGTGTGACTTTAACCAAGCAAGTAAAAGATATGTACAATAAGAACTTCAGAACACTGAAGAAAGAAATTGAAGAAGACCTCAGAAGATGGAAAGATCTCCCATGCTCATGGATTGGCAGGATTAATATAGTAAAAATGGCCATTTTACCAAAAGCGATCTACAGATTCAAAGCAATCCCCATCAAAATACCAATCCAATTCTTCAAAGAGTTAGACAGAACAATTTGCAAATTCATCTGGAATAACAAAAAACCCAGGGTACCTAAAACTATCCTCAACAATAAAAGGACTTCAGGGGGAATCACTATCCCTGAACTCAAGCAGTATTACAGAGCAATAGTGATAAAAACTGCATGGTATTGGTACAGAGACAGACAGATAGAGCAATGGAATAGAATTGAAGACCCAGAAATGAACCCACACACCTATGGTCACTTGATTTTTGAAAACAGAAGCCAAAACCATCCAATGGAAAAAAGATAGCATTTTCAGCAAATGGTGCTGGTTCAACTGGAGGTCAACATGTAGAAGAATGCAGATCGATCCATGCTTATCACCCTGAACAAAGCTTAAGTCCAAGTGGATCAAGGACCTCCACATCAAACCAGAAACACTCAAACTAATAGAAGAAAAACTAGGGAAGCATCTGGAACACATGGGCACTGGAAAAAATTTCCTGAACAAAACGCCAATGGCTTATGCTCTAAGATCAAGAATCTACAAATGATCTTATTTTGTTAATTTGGACACACTCTCTGTGTCCTCTGGTTAGTCTGTTCGTGATGCTTGTATGTATGGCTCCTTGTCTCTTGCCTTTTAGTTTCTTTTTTTTTTTTTTTTTTTTTTTTTTTTTTATTAACTTGAGTATTTCTTATATACATTTAAAGTGTTATTCCCTTTTCCGGTTTCGGGCAAACATCCCCTCCCCCCCCCCTTCCTTATGGGTGTTCCCCTCCCAACCTCCCCCGATTGCCGCCCTCCCCCCAACAGTCTAGTTCACTGGGGTTCAGTCTTAGCAGGACCCAGGGCTTCCCCTTCCACTGGTGCTCTTACTAGGATATTCATTGCTACCTATGAGGTCAGAGTCCAGGGTCAGTCCATGTATAGTCTTTTAGGTAGTGGCTTAGTCCTGGAAGCTCTGGTTGCTTGGCATTGTTGTTCATAAGGGGTCTCGAGCCCTTCAAGCTCTTCAGTTCTTTCTCTGATTCCTTCAACAGGGGGTCCTGTTCTCAGTTCAGTGGTTTGCTGCTGGCATTAGCCTCTGTATTTGCTGTATTCTGGCTGTGTCTCTCAGGGCGATCTACATCCGGCTCCTGTCGGTCTGCACTTCTTTGCTTCATCCATCTTGTCTAATTGGGTGGCTGTGTATGTATGGGCCACATGTGGGGCAGGCTCTGAATGGTGTTCCTTCAGTCTCTGTTCTAAACTTTGCCTCTCTATTCCCTGCCAAGGGTATTCTTGTTCCCCTTTTAAAGAAGGAGTGAAGCTTTCACATTTTGATCATCCGTCTTGAGTTTCATGTGTTCTAGGCATCTAGGGTAATTCAAGCATTTGGGCTAATAGCCACTTATCAGTGAGTGCATACCATGTATGTCTTTCTGTGATTGGGTTAGCTCACTCAGGATGATATTTTCCAGTTCCAACCATTTGCCTACGAATTTCATAAAATCGTTGTTTTTGATAGCTGTGTAATATTCCATTGTGTAGATGTACCACATTTTCTGTATCCATTCCTCTGTTGAAGGGCATCTGGGTTCTTTCCAGCTTCTGGCTATTATAAATAAGGCTGCTACGAACCTAGTGGAGCACGTGTCTTTTTATATGTTGGGGCATCTTTTGGGTATATGCCCAAGAGAGGTATAGCTGGATCCTCAGGCAGTTCAATGTCCAATTTTCTGAGGAACCTCAGATGATTTCAGAATGGTTGTACCAGTCTGCAACCCCACCAACAATGGAGGAGTGTTCCTTTTCTCCGCATCCTCGCCAGCATCTGCTGTCACCTGAGTTTTTGATCTTAGCCATTCTCACTGGTGTGAGGTGAAATCTCAGGGTTGTTTTGATTTGCATTTCCCTTATGACTAAAGATGTTGAACATTTCTTTAGGTGTTTCTCAGCCATTCGGCATTCCTCAGCTGTGAATTCTTTGTTTAGCTCTGAACCCCATTTTTTAATAGGGTTATTTGTCTCCCTGCAGTCTAACTTCTTGAGTTCTTTGTATATTTTGGATATAAGGCCTCTATCTGTTGTAGGATTGGTAAAGATCTTTTCCCAATCTGTTGGTTGCCGTTTTTAATGGACAATTTTCTAGACAGATACCAGGTACCAAATTTAAACCGGGATCAGATATACCATCTAAATAGTCCCAGAACACCTAAAGAAATAGAAGCAGTCATTAGAAGTCTCCCAAACAAAAGCTAAAGCTCAGGACCAGATAGGTTTAGTCCAGAATTCTACCAGACATTGAAAGAAGACCTAATATCAATACTCTTCAACCTATTCCACAAAAAGGAAACAGAAGGAACACTAGCCAATTCATTCTTTGAAGCCACAATTACGCTTATACCTAATCTCCAGAAAGACCCAACAAAGAAAGAGAACTTTAGACCAAATTCCCTCATGAAAATTGATGCAAAATACTCAGTATAATTCTCACAAACCAAATTGGAGAAAACATCAAAACAATCATTCATGATGATCAAATAGGCTTCATCCCAGTGATGCAGGGATGGTTTAATATGTGAAAATCCATAGACCTAATATACTATATGAACAAGCTCAAAGATAAAATCCACATGATCATCTCATCAGATGTAAAGAAAGCATTTGACAAAATTCAACACCCCTTCATGTTAATCTTGGAAGGATCAGGAATTCAAGGCCCACACGTAAACATAGTAAATGTAATATACTGCAAACCAGTAGCCAAGATCAAACTAAATGGAGAGAACCTTGAAACTATCCCACTAAAATCAGAAAGTAGACAAGGCTGACTACTCTCTCACTACCTATTTAGTATAGTACTTGAAGTCCTAGCCATAGAAACTAGACAACAAAAGGAGGTCAAAGGGATACAAATTGGAAAGGAAGAAGTAAAAAAAAATCACTATTTGCAGATGATATAATGGTATATTTAAGTGACCCCAAAATTCCACCAAAAAACTCCTAAATTTGATAAACAATTTCAGCAAAGTGGCTAAGGGTTTATCTATCTTGTTGGTTTTCTCAAAGAACCAGCTCCTGCTTTTGCTGATTTTTTTTTGTATAGTTCTTTTTGTTTCTACTTGGTTGATTTCAGCCCAGAGTTTGATTATTTCCTGTCTTCTACTCCTCTTGGGTTTATTTATTTATTTTGTTCTAGAGCTTTTACGTGTGCTGTCAAGCTGCTGACATATGCTCTCTCCTGTTTCTTTCTGCAGGCAATCAGAGCTATGAGTTTTCCTCTTAGCACAACCTTCATTGTGTCCCATAAGTTTGGGTATGTTGTACTTTCATTTTCATTGAATCCTAAGAAGTCTTTAATTTCTTTCTTTATTTCTTACTTGACCAGGTTATCATTGAGTAGAGCATAGTTCACCTTCCATGTATATGTGGGCATTTTTTCCTTAAAGACCAGCTTTAGCCCATGATGGTCTGATAGGACACATGGGATTATTTCTATCTTTCTTTCTCTGTTGAGGTCTGTTTTGTGACCAATTATGTGGTCAATTTTGAAGAAAGTACCATGAGGTGGTGAGAAGAAGGTATATCCTTTTTTTTAGGATAGAATCTTCTATAAATATCTGTTAAGTCCATTTGTTTCATAACTTCTGTTTGTCTATGTCTCTGTTTAATTACTGTTTCCATGATCTGTCCTTTGATGAGAGTGGGGTGTTGAAATCTCCTACTATTATTGTGTGAGGTGCATTGTGTTCTTTGAGCTTTAGTAAGGTTTCTTTTATGTATGTAGGTGCCCTTATATTTTTGATGACTTTTGGTTTAAAATCGATTTTATTCGATATTAGAATCGCTACTCCAGCTTGCTCCTTCAGACCATTTGTTTGGAAAGTTGTTTTCCAGACTTTTACTCTGAGGTAGTGTCTGTCTTTGTCTCTAAGGTGTGTTTCCTGTAAGCAGAAAAGTGCTGGGTCCTCATTACATAACAATTACAGTGTTAATTGGTCTCTCTATTGGGGAATTGAGCCCACTAATATAGAGAGATATTAAGGAATACTCATTGTTGCTTCCTGTTATCTTCATATTTGGAGTTGAGATTATGTTTGTGTGCTTCTCTTTATTTTGTTGCAAAAAGATTAGTTTCTTGCTTTGTCTAGGGTGTAGCTTGCCTCCTTATGTTTGACTTTACCATTTATTATCCTTTGTAGGGCTGGACTTGTAGAAAGATATTGTGTAAATTTGGTTTTGTCATGGAATATCTTGGTTTCTCCATCTATGTCAATTGAGAGTTTTGCTGAATATAGTAACCTGGGCTGGCATTTGTGTTCTCTTAGGGTGTGTATGACATCTGTCCATAATCTTCTGGCTTACATTGTCTCTGGTGAGAAGTCTTGTGTAATTCTGATAAGTCTGCCTTTATATGTTACTTCACCTTTTTACCCTTACTGCTTTTAATATTCTTTCTTTGTTTGTGCCTTTGGTGTTTTGACTATTATGTGATGGGAGGAGGTTCTTTTCTGGTCCAATCTATTTGGAGTTCTGTAGTTTCCTTGTATATTTATGAGCATTTCTTTCTTTAGGTCAGGGAAGTTTTCTTCTATGACTTTGTTGAAGATATTTACTGGTCCTCTGTGTTGGGAGTCTTCACTCTCTTCCATACCTATTATCCTTAGCTTTGATCTTCTCAATGTGTCCTGGATTTCCTGTATGTTTTGGGCTACTAGCTTTTTCCATTTTACATTATCTTTGACAGTTGTATCGATGAGTCAACGATGTCTATGGAATCTTTTGTTCCTGAGATTCTCTCTTCTATCTCTTGTATTCTGTTGGTGATGTTTGCATCTGTGACTCCTGATCTCTTCCCTAGGATTTCTACCTCCAGGGTTATCTCTGTTTGTGCTTTCTTTACTGCTTTTATTTCCATTTTGAACCCCTTGATGGTTTGTTCATTTCCTTCTCTTGTTTTGTTGCTTTTTCCTGTAGTTCGTTAAGGGCTTCTAGTTTTTACTTGTGTTGTCCTATATTTTTTTGAGGGAGTTATTTATGACCTTCTTAAAGTCCTCCATCATCGTTATAAAATGTGATTTTGAATCTAGATCTTGCTCCTCTGGTGTGTTTGGATATTCAATGTTTGCTTTGGTGGGAGAATTGGGCTCTGATGATGCCATGTTGTCTTGGTTTTTTTCCTTGGGTTCCTGTGCTTGCCTCTGGCTATCAGGTTGTCTCTGATGTTACCTTGTTTTGCTATTTCTGACAGTGGCTTGACCATCCTATAGGCCTGTGTGTCAGGAGTGCTGTAGACCTGCTTTCCTGTTTTCTTTCAGCCAGTTATGGGAACAGAGTGTTCTGCTCTCAGGCATGTAGTCCTTTCTGTCCACTGGCTTTCAGCTGTCCCTGTGGGTGGGAACCAGAAGGGCCTGCCCTCTTCTTCTCCTGGGTTCCTGTGTGCAGATGGCCCAGATGGCACTAGGTGTTTTCCTCTAGAGTCATAAATGTGTGCAGAGAGTAGTCTTCTCTGGTTTCCCAGGCGTGTCTGTCCCTCTGAAGGTCTAGCTATCCCTCCCATGGGATTTGGGTTCAGGGAACTGTTTGACTGGGTACATTCAGATCCAGGCGCAGTCTGGACTTCCAGGGCTCCTGCAGCTTTACTGCTCCTATCTTCCTGTGACTAGAGGCACTATACAGTTTCCTCTTGGGCCAGGGATGTAGGCAAAGGTGGGCAAAAGTGGTGGTCTCTCCTGCCCTGCAGTCTCGGGATTGCCCACACTTCTGGGCAATCAGCTCTCTCCTTACTGCTTTTAATATTGTTTCTCTGTGCATTTTTTGTTTTGACCATAGTGTGATGAGAGGAATTTCCTTTCTGGGCCAATCTATTTTGAGTTCTTTAGGCTGCTTGTATGTTCATAGGCATCACTCACTTTAGGTTAGGAAGATTTTCTTCTATAATTTTTGAAGGTATTTACTGGCCCTTATCTTCACTCTCTTCTATAGCTATTATCCTTACATTTGCTCTTCTCATTGTGTCCTGGATCTCTTAGACATTTTGGATTAGGATCTTTTTGCATTTTGCATTTTCTTTGACTACTGTCTCAATGCTTTCTGTTGTATCTTCTGCCCCTGATATTGTCTCTTCCACCTCTTTTGCTGTCTAATTGCTCTGGCTAGAACTTCAAGTATTTTATTGCAAAAAAGGGGGGGATGGTTAGTCTTATCTCTGAATTTAGTAGGATTGCTTCAATTTAGTGGTGGCTGTTAGTTTGCTGTATATTGCTTTTATTATATTTAAGTATGGACCTTGAATACCTGATCTCTCCAATATTTTTAATATGAAGAGATATTGTATTTCAGTATCTAATGAGAAAATCATGTGGTTTCTTTTCTCTTTAGTTTGTATATGGAGTGGATATCATTAATGGGATGAAGTTCTCTTTGTTTATATGGTCTTTGTGTGGTTTAAGTATTAGAGTAACTGTGGCTTCACAGAACTAATTGGGTAGTGTTTCTTCTGTTTCTATTTTGTGTAATAGCTTAAAGAGTATTGGTATTAGGTCTTTCTGAAGGTCTGATAGAATTCTGCGCTAAAACCATCTCACCCTGGGCTTTTTTGTTTGTAAGACTTTTAATCAATCTTATCTAGTTTTGGTGGCTATATATATATATATATATATATATATATATATATATATATATAAGCCACATGTGAGGTAGGCTCTGAATGGCTGTTCCTTCAGTATCTGTTCTAAACTTTGCCTCCCTATCTCCTCCTATGGATATTTTTGCTCCCCTTTTTAAGAAATGCCTTTTGGTAATCCTTCTTCATGAGTTTCATGTGGTATGTGGAATGCATCCTGGGTAATTCGAACTTTAGGGCTAATATCCTGTATGCAGAAAAAATATTGAGTGAGATAACCTAGCCCAAAAGAGATAAATGTTGCATATTCTTTCTCATTAGCAGGCCCTAGCTCCAAATCCTAAGTTTCATATGAAGATGTCAAGACACAGGTTATGTGTACAGTAGAAAGCTGCAAAATGGGGAGGGGGGGTAAATGGTAGGGGGAAGGGCTCCAACAGTGGACAAAAGGAGAAAGCATCACAGAAGTTAATAACACCAGTATTGTTTGACAAAACCTCAAGGAATCATATTACTTTGTATTTATATAAAATTATAGACATGTAAATTATAATAAATTTCTTCTCTATATGCATATATACAGAAGATTTTATATTACTCAGGCTTATAGTGCTCCCCACAAGACTCAAAAAAACAAAAATAAAAACCCACCAAAACACTGGAAAAAATTTCCTGAACAAAACACCAATGGCTTATGCTCTAAGATCAAGAATCGACAAATGGGATCTCATAAAACTGCAAAGCTTCTGTAAGGCAAAGGACACTGTGGTTAGGACAAAATGGCAACCAACAGATTGGGAAAAGATCTTTACCAATCCTACAACAGATTATATCCAAAATATATAAAGAACTCAAAAAGTTAGACCGCAGGGAGACAAATAACCCTATTAAAAAATGGGGTTCAGAGCTAAACAAAGAATTCACAGCTGAGGAATGCCAAATGGCTGAGAAACACCTAAAGAAATGTTCAACATCTTTAGCCATAAGGGAAATGCAAATCAAAACAACCCTGAGATTTCACCTCACACCAGTGAGAATGGCTAAGATCAAAAACTCAGGTGACAGCAGATGCTGGCGAGGATGCGGAGAAAGAGGAACACTCCTCCATTGTTGGTGGGATTGCAGACTGGTACAACCATTCTGGAAATCATCTGGAGGTTCCTCAGAAAATTGGACATTGAACTGCCTGAGGATCCAGCTATACCTCTCTTGGGCATATACCCAAAAGATGCCCCAACATATAAAAAAGACACGTGCTCCACTATGTTCATCGCAGCCTTATTTATAATAGCCAGAAGCTGGAAAGAACCCAGATGCCCTTCAACAGAGGAATGGATACAGAAAATGGTACATCTACACAATGGAATATTACTCAGCTACTCAGCTATCAAAAACAATGACTTTATGAAATTCGTAGGCAAATGGTTGGAACTGGAAAATATCATCCTGAGTGAGGTAACCCAATCACAGAAAAACACACATGGTATGCACTCACTGATAAGTGGCTATTAGCCCAAATGCTTGAATTACCCTAGATGCCTAGAACACATGAAACTCAAGACGGATGATCAAATGTGAAAGCTTCACTCCTTCTTTAAAAAGGGGAACAAGAATACCCTTGGCAGGGAAGAGAGGCAAAGATTAAAACAGAGACTGAAGGAACACCCATTCAGAGCCTGCCCACATGTGGCCCATACATATACAGCCACCCAATTAGACAAGATGGATGAAGCAAAAAAGTGCAGACCGACAGGAGCCGGATGTAGATCGCTCCTGAGAGACACAGCCAGAATACAGCAAATACAGAGGCGAATGCCAGCAGCAAACCACTGAACTGAGAATAGGACCCCTGTTGAAGGAATCAGAGAAAGAACTGGAAGAGCTTGAAGGAGCTCGAGACCCCTTATGAACAACAATGCCAAGCAACCAGAGCTTCCAGGGACTAAGCCACTACCTAAAGACTATACATGGACTGACCCTGGACTCTGACCTCATAGGTAGCATTGAATATCCTAGTAAGATCATCAGTGTAAGGGGAAGCCCTGGGTCCTGCTAAGACTGAACGTGATTGTTGGGGGAGGAGGCAATGGGGGAGGGGTTGGGAGGAACACCCATTAAGAAGGGAGGGGAGGATTAGGGGATGTTGGCCCGAAACTGGGAAAGGGAATAACACTTCGAAATGTAAATAAAAATACTCAAGTTAAAAAAATAAAATAAAATAAAAAATAAAAAATAAAAAAACAACCAAAAAAACAAAGACAAAAAACAAAAAAAAACAGTAGCATGCATTGCAATACCAATCTCCATTGATATCATTGGTCATATAATCCAAGTAACTCCCAAAATAAAATAGGCTATTAAGTATAATAAACATAGGTTGCTTCACAGGGATTAAGGTTAGAGCCCTACTTCTGAAGAACTGTATACTTAGGACTGTATACTGTATACTTAGTCTCAGATTACACAAGATCTAAACAAAGTCTCCTTCCTGATGACTAGCTTCCATAGTTCCAAAAATACCACTCAAGCTGCCATGTTAGGGAAGAACTTGATAGTTTTTCTCAGCTGCAACCATGATTGATTAACCACAGTAATGACCAGCATGGATAGATATCCCTAAATGTGCAATAAGTGGCACTCACATATTGGTGGTAACCTATGGTTATCTTGTTGAAGCTAAGGCTCACTCAACAGGATGCCAGATTAACATGATTCCTTAATACAATCTAAATCTTTTCCTTATATCCAGAGAAAAATGTAGCTACCACCCCTCACCAAAAGAAATGTCTTTATGGCAAATGTGGTCAATCGTACAAAACCACAACTGGAAAAAATAAAAAAGATCAACAGACTGTGGAATCCTAATTTATCATATGACATACATGACCGTGTTCCCTGAGTTACAGCAATAAGAGTGACAAAATACAGATAGGCTGGGAACTACCTGCAATTGTACAATTAGGAATATGATCTGGTCTGAAAAGTAATTAGGTATGGTGACAAAATTTTTAGCAAGAAATGTGATTTTTTTTAAAGATTTGTTCAGCAAATAACTCTGGTGTTGGTGTAGAGAAACCTTTGGGACTTGATTGGAAAGTTTGAAACTTTGCAGTGTAATGGGCATAATTATTGACATGGACTTGTAGGTCACCTCTGGGATTTACATTCTCTTAAATGCAAATACATTACAGGATTATACATATATTTTCATGAGTTCTGACACTAGTACTATAAAGCAAAGAATATACCAAGAAAAAAAATCCACTCAGTAAAATCAGGTAAAGGGGGTATTCTAATTTATTTCTTCTTTTAATTTTTGCCATCAGATATATTAGCTGCTATCTATATTCTTCCTAACCTTCAACTCCTTTCTGGTCTTCTGTATAAATAATGGGTATATGAAAATAGAGGGAGGTGTAACACAATAATTAATATGATTTTCTGAAAGGATAATATTTTAGAACATATACAAGATTACAAAACATTCTGCTAAAAATGCAAGTTATTTCTGTGTTGCACAACTTTATATATTGTACTTAGTTATTAAAATATGAAAATTTCAACTTTCTTCTTTAGATGTTCTAAGTACAGAAATGTAAATACACTGAGACCATCAAACTCGCACAATTAACTTTGGTAGTATGTCCTACTATGCCACTGATAAGGGGGAAACAAACTAGGATCCCAATATTCTATTAAAGTTTAGAGATTTTTCTGACTAAGCTTAAGAAGCAAAACTACAGGGTTGGGGATTTAGCTCAGTGGTAGAGCGCTTGCCTAGGGAAGCACAAGGCCCTGGGTTTGGTCCCCAGCTCCGAAAAAAAAGAACCAAAAAAAAAAAAAAAAAAGCAAAACTACTTACAGATTTTATCTACCATAGTATAGCGTAGACAATCACAATATTCTAAATAAGCATTAGAATAGATAAAGATTCTTGTTTCATATGGGAAGATTTTGAACATTTTCCTCTTAGATTCTTTTCTATTAAATTAACTTATTTCTTTCTTTAAATTTTTTCCATACAGTATATTTTGGTCATGTTCTTTCCCCTCCTCCAGGTTTTTCCCAGTTCCTTGATTGTAAGAGCCAGATGTGGTAGATGGCTTCACTAAGACTGCATCATCAAGGGTTGGGGATTTAGCTCAGCTGTAGAGCGCTTGCCTAGTGAGCACAAGGCCCTGGGTTCGGTCCCCAGCTCCGGGAAAAAAAAAAAGACTGCATCATCAAGACTCTTCTAAAAGGCAATGATCCTATGAGCAGAGGTAAGCTGTGCCTTGGATTCATTGTCCAGAGCAAAATAAGATCACCAGGTCAAGGTCACTGACAGGAGCTGAAGTCAGAATGAACTCTTCTTTTACATCATCACATATTCTATCTATTCAGAATTCTGGAGCAATAAGACTCAAATGCATTTAGTATGGTTAAAAAATTATTGAGACACATTTAAGGAAAAATACAACATGAATTTTGCAATTATGCACAAAAATGGGTACTTCATTCATCAAGGATGATATAGCCACACTATTCATAATATGATATTGGTGTTATCTAGGAAATTGAATTAAAAATTGGTTAAACAGTTTCACATACAAAATTATCTTTTACAAATAGGAAGAAGGACTTAGATATTTGGCAAAAGTAAATATAAATAATGCCATGGGGGAAAGTCAATATTTATGAACGTTTTTGTGACAGAGGGAAAAAATTTCTCCAACATCTCCATTAGTGATTTTCCTGCAATCTCTAATATATACATTTAAAATACCTCTCACACTTTTCAAACTTTCTCTCACTTGGGAGATATATGAAAGTAATTTTGCCATATTTGCATCAACTTACTTTAATATTTGGGGAGAAAATGAGAGTAACACTGAAAATATAAAACAAATTCTTTGAGGAAACTGAACCAGATCTGAGCAACCTAAATTTTTATGTCTTTACATGCTTGAAGAAAGTAACCCTTTTTCAATTTATTTATCTACCCTGGAAGTATCAAGTAATCCAGTGAACTTTGAGAAACAAAGATAGTTATCCTTTAAGGGAAAAAGAACTTGAAAATACGGAGCTTCATTAGAAAGACAATGGGTAAACTTGAAAAAGAAATTCCCTGTCTGCTATACAAAGCAAAATGGAAAATGGTGAGACCATAGTTGCATTCTGACACCCTTATCACTTGTCAACAGAGAAGCTGAAGATGACTGAGGACAACTACTCCTTAACAACAGAGTTCATCCTGGTGGGATTCTCAGATCACCCAGACCTGAAGACACTTCTCTTCCTGGTGTTCTCTGTCATCTATCTGGTCACCATGGTGGGGAATCTGGGGCTGGTGGCCTTGATCTACATGGAGCCTCGTCTCCACACACCCATGTACATCTTTCTGGGCAACCTGGCCCTGATGGACTCCTGCTGCTCCTGTGCCATCACTCCCAAGATGCTAGAGAACTTCTTTTCTGTGGACAGAAGGATCTCTCTCTATGAATGCATGGCACAGTTCTATTTCCTCTGTCTTGCTGAAACTGCAGACTGCTTTCTTCTGGCAGCCATGGCCTATGACCGCTATGTGGCCATATGCAACCCACTACAATACCACACCATGATGTCCAAGAAGCTCTGTGTTCAGATGACCACAGGAGCCTACATAGCAGGAAACATGCATTCCATGATTCACATAGGGTTCCTGTTCAGGTTAACTTTCTGCAGGTCTCATATAATCAAGCACTTCTTTTGTGACATCCTTCCACTATACAGACTCTCATGTGTTGATCCTTATATCAATGAACTGATGATACTCATCTTTGCTGGTTCAGTTCAAACCTTTACCATTACTATAGTCCTGATATCATATTTCTGCATCCTTTATACTATATTCACAATGAAGTCCAAAGAGGGAAGAAGCAAAGCCTTGTCTACTTGTGCATCTCACTTTCTGTCTGTGTCAATATTCTATGGGTCTCTCCTCTACATGTATATTCGACCAAGTTCAGTTAATGAAGCATATAAAGACATACCTGTTGCTATTTGTTATACTCTAATAATTCCTTTATTAAACCCCTTTATTTATAGTCTGAGAAATAAGGAAGTTATAAATGTGATGAAAAGAACAATCGAGAGACAACTGTAACATTCTGAACATAGTTTTTGAAAATTAACTTGAACTTCAAATAAATCTATGTATACTTTTTTTTTTTGACCCACAGACAAATCTAGTTTATGTGTCTCAGTCAAAAGGTGGGAAATGGCTCAGCTAAGGACCTCAGGAAAGTGGCCTGAGGCCTTCTTCAGGCCAGAGGTCTGCAGAGCTGGAAGGGCAGGGTCTTGCTTATTTCTTTGTTAGACAACAATAGGTCTAACCAAGGTTGGTCAGAGCACCAAAATCATAGTAACTAGAGGGTCTTAGACAGGTTTCTATGACAACACTGCCTAGAAGACAGAGAGGTCATCCTGGAAACCAGGACCCACTGAAGGAGGGCTTGAAGAAGTGGAAAGGAAACCCCGTTTTCTCCTTTAATTATGTTTTTGGCGCTTTGGTCTGTAAGCAAGCAGGATGGAGAGAGAGGCTACACCAAACAGAAAAGTCTGTAGGAACCAGAGGAGCTGGGCCTGGCTGTCTGTGATTCCTTTACGCCTGCACAATACCAAGGCATACAAGGACTCTCCCACATGAACTAGCCACGCAAGCCAGTACCCATTCCTCAGGAGCGTGTGATGGTGGTCCACCAAGTACTTTGTGAAGGGACCCAGGGGACCGAGGCTCTGATAGGGGACACTCTGGGCCCAAAAGACAACCCACGCGAAGTAGCCCAGCCCCAGGACGGTGATCAGCGAGGGCCAGGGTCTGGCTGCACGGAAGTATGCAGTGGGGTCCCTACGGGCTTCAGACTTCGCCAACACCATCTCGACAGACCTAAACACTGAATCGTTGGGCCAGAATCTCTATGTATACTTTTAAGAGGGCAAAAAAGTACATCTCTGTAATCTTTTAAATTTATTCAAATTAGTTCAGGAGGAATGGGATTACTAATATTTATTTCAAAATCTTAGAGACAAAATATATTAGAAGTCATAAGACTAATTAGACAGCTCTTGACAAGTCCTCCAAGTCCTAGAAATAGCATGTGTAATGGGGTAACTTTTTATTAATTATTGGTGAGACTTTTAATTCCAAATCGTAAAGTAAAATATCATAAAGATTGCAAGTTCTTTTCATTATTACTTTTTTTAAACCTTTTTTTACAGTCCAATCACTGTCCCCCTCCTGGTCTACCCTCTGACTGTTCCTTATTCCATTCCTCTTCCCCTGTCTCCAAGAGTATGTCCCCACCCCTGCAGCCCCACACCACCAAACCTCCCCACTCCCTAGGACCTCAAGTCTCTTGAGGGTTAGGTGCATCTTCTCTCACTGAGGCCAGACCAGGCAGTCCTCTGCTGTTATGTGTTGTGGGCCTTGGACCAGCTAGTGTATGGTGCCTGATTGGTGGCTCAGTGTCTGAGAGATCCCAGAGGTCCTGGTTAGGTGAGTACGCTGGTCTTCCTATTGGGTCATGCTCCTCCTCAGCTTCTTCCAGCTTTTTCCTAATTCAACCATGGGGTTCCCTGATTCTATCTATTGGCTGAGTGTAAATATTTGCATCTGACTCTTTCAGCTGCTTGATGGACCTCTCAGAGGGCAGCCATGCTAGGCTCTTGTCTATAAGCACACCATAGCATCCATAATACAGTCAGGCCTTGGAGTCTCCCCTTGAGATGGCTGCCAATTTGGGCTGTCACTGAACCCCTTTCCCTCATTCTCTTCTCCATTTTTGACCCTGCAGTTCTTTTAGACAGGAAAAATTCTGGGTCAGAGTTTTTGACTGTGGGATGGCAACCCCATCCCTCCACTTGATGTCCTGTCTTTCTACTGTAGATGGACTCCAAGTTCTCTCTTCCCACTTTTGGGCATTTCATCGAAGGACTTTCCCTCCAAGATCTTCTCTAATAAATCTTTTTTTTTTCATTCTTTTGAAACTAACTATATGTTTTGTGTATAGTTTTTAACTTCACTTTATTTTTGCAGACTATGTAGTCAATTTTGGACAAGGTTCCATGAGGTACTGAGAAGAAGGTATATTATTTTGTTTTTTGTTGAAAGTTTCTGGAAATATCTATTAATCCATTTGATTTATAACCACTGTTAGTTTCATTATTTTTTCTGTTCAGTTTCTGTTTTAATTAACTGTCTACTGGTGAAATCTCCCACTATTAATAGGTGAGGTTCCATCTATGATTTAAGCTTCAATAATATTTATTTTACAAAGGTGGGTGCCCTTCTGTTTGGGACATATCTGTTCATAATTGAGATGTCACCTTGGTAGATTTTTTTCATAAGTATGAAGTGGCCTTCCCTGTCTCTTTTGATAAATTTTGGATGAAAGTCTATTTTATTATATACTACAATTGCTACTCCAGCTTGTGTCTGGTTTGCTTGGAAAACCTTTTTCCTAACCCTTTGCGCTGAGGTCATGTCTATCTTTGCAACTGTTTATGCCTCCAGTCTGTTAACCTGTGTCTTTTTATTTGGGATTTGAGACCATTGATGTTGAAAAATATTAATGACCAATGATTGTTAATTCCTATTATTTTTATGTTGGTCTTGCATGTGTGTGTGTGTGTGTGTGTGTGTGTGTGTGTGTGTGTGTGTGTGTCCCTTATTTGATTTATACTGGTGTGAAAATAATCCTAGTGATTTCTTTTGTTAACCTCCTTGGGATAGAGTTTTCCTTCAAATATGGAAACAGGGAAAATATGGAAATAAGGAAAAGTAGAGACAGGGAAGTCCACTTCATTCTTATGAAAAAATCTACCAAGGTGACATCTCAATTATGAACAGTTATGTCCCAAACAGAAGGGCACCCACATTTGTAAAATAAATATTATTGAAGCTTAAATCATATATGGAACCTCACCTATTAATAGAGGTGCATTCGTGAATAGATATTGTTTAAATTTAGCTTTGTCGAGGAATATCTTGTTTTCTCTGGCTGTGGTGACTGAGAGTTTTGCTGAGTATAGAAGTCTAGGTTGGCTTCTGTTGGAGTAACTGCAGAAAAGTCAAGGGTAATTCTTGTAATTACTTGTAAATACTTGTAAGACAAGTGCATTTCTTTCTTTAGGTTGGGGAAATTTTCTTGTATAATTTTGTTGAAAATATTTTCTAGTCCTTATGGCTGGAACTTTTCACCTTCTTCTATTTCTATTATTCTTTGTAGATCTTTTCAAATATTCTGCTCAAATATTATGTTAGTATCCAAATATTCTGGATATTTTGTGTCAGGAACGTTTAGATTCAATATATTTTAACTGATATACCAATTTCTTCTATTGTATCTTCTACACCTAAAATTCTCTCTTTCATCTTCTGTATTCTGTTGGTGACGCTTGTATCTGTTATTTTTGTTAACTTCCCTAGGCTTCCCATCTCCAGTATTCCTTCAGTTTGTGTTTTCTTTATTGCTTCTATTTCCATTTCAGTTCTTGAACAGTTTTATTTATTTCCTTTACCTGTTTAATTGAATTTTCCTGAAATTTTTTAAACTTATTTACTTTACATCCTACTCACTGCCTGACTCCAAGGCACCCTGTCCCACACCCATTCCCTCCATCCATTCCTCCCCTTCTCCTCTGAGTGGATGGCACCTCCCTGGGTATCTGTCCATCCTGACATATCAAGCCTTGGAGACTAAGGGTATCTTCTCCTCTGAGGCCAGACAAGGCAAGCCAGCTATCCCAGAGAGGTAACAGCTTTTGGGATAGACTTTTCTCCAGTTTTTTGGGACCCACATGAAGATGAAGTGCAAATCTGATACATGTATGTGGGGAGGTCTAGATCCCACTCGTGTAATTGATGTAATCTTGTAATTGATGTAATTTGATTAGTGGTTCAGTCTCTGAGAACCCCAAGGGTCCAGGTTAGTTGAATCTATTGGTTTTCCTGTGGAGTTTCCATCCCGTTCAGGGACTGCAATCCTTCCTCCTATTCTTCCATAAGAGTCCCCAAGTTCCGTCCACTGTTTGGCTATGGGTGTCTGCATGTGTCTGAGTCAGCTGCTGGGTGAAGTCTCTCAGTGAACAGTCATGCTGGGCTCCTGTCTATAAGCATAAGAGTATCATTAATAGTGTCAGAGATTGGTGCTTGCTCATGAGATTGGTCTCAAGTTAGGCCAGTTATCGCTTGGCCATTACCTCAGTCTCTATTCCATCTCCCATCCCTGCATTTCTTGTAGACAGGATTCATTTGGGGCCAAAGTTTGTGTGGATGAGTTGGTGTTCCAATCGCTGGGGTTCCTGCCTCTCTACAAGAGGTAGCCTCCTTGGGTTCCGTATCCCCATTGCTCAGTCACAGCTACAATCGGCCGCATTGGTTCTTTAGAATCTTCATTATCCCTGGTCTCTGTCTCATCCTGAAGATGACCCCCACCTCCCCAGTCCTGTCAGTTGCAGATTTCCATCTATTCTCATTTGGCGATCTCTCCTGTCCATCCCAACCTGATCCTGAGTTCCCTCCCATTCCCCTCTCCATCCCCTCTCCCACCCAGTTCCCTCCCTCCATCTGCCTCTTATCAATATTTTATTACCCGTTTCTAAGTAACATTCAAGCATCCTTGATCCTGTATTTTATGGCTAATAACCATTTATAAGTGAGTATATACTATGCATGTCCTTTTGGACCTGGGTTGCCTCACTCAGGATAATATTCTCAAGTTATATCCATTTGCTTGCAACATTCATAATGTCTTGGATTTTAATCACTGAATAGCATCCCATTGTGTAGATGTACCACATTTTCTATATCCATTCCTCAGTTGAGGAACAGCTGACTTCTTTCCAGTTTCTGGCTATTATAAATAAAGCTGCTATGAATGTAGTACAGCAAGTGTCTTTGAGGGATGATTGAACATCTTTTGTATATATACTTAGGAGTGGGATAGCTTCATCTTGAGGTAGAATTATTCCTGGTTTTCTGAGAAACCACCAAAATGTTTTCCATAGTGGTTGCACAAATTTGCACTCCCATCATCAATGGAGGAGTGTTCCCCTTGCTCCACATTTTCGATAGCATATGGTATCTCTTGAGTTTTCCGTATTAGCTATTCTGACAACTGTAAGATGGAGTTGTTTTGATTTGTATTTCCCTGATAACTAAGGACTTTAAACATTTCTTTTTAATGTTTCTAGGTCATTTGAGATTCCTCTGTTGAGAATTAGCTCTGTACCCCATTTTTTCTATACAAGCCATTTATTTGAAATGCCAACTATATATATAGGATAAAGTCAATGTTATGTTTAGCTTGGGTTATTTGGTTTTGGGGTATCTAATTTCCATTTTGTATATTAGCCCTCTATTAAGTTTAGAGTTGGTGAAGATTCTTTCCAATGTGTAGACTGCCCTTTTGTTCTATTGACAGTTTCCTTTGCATTACAGAAGCTTTGCAGTTTTTCCTGGGTATCTTTAAAGCATTTGTTACTTTTCTCTTTAAAGACTTCTGCCTGTTTGGTTGTATTTTCCTATACTTATTTAGGGATATTTTCATTTCTACTTTTATTTTATT